>NC_052161.1:141829448-142061589 GCF_902713615.1 Scyliorhinus canicula
CTGAATGTGGGGGGCAGGGGGCTGAGTGTGGGGGGCAGGGGGCTGTGTGTGGGGGCAGGGGGCTGTGTGTGGGGGGCAGGGGGCTGTGTGGGGGCAGGGGGCTGTGTGTGGGGGGGGGGGACTCAGTGTGGGGGTGTGGGGTGAGTGTGATATTCCCGAGATTGGGAAAGACGGTGACCATTGTCTAGGCGCTGAGATGTGTGGATGGAGTGTAACCTGTTTCAGGTTAGAGATCTCTTCTAATGCGTAGATTTAAATCCTCTAATATACATCAATGTACTGTCAGCCTGCAATGTACAGTTTTTCAGAGCTAGGCTTTTGGCCTGAAAATGTCTAATATCACCCCTCCTGTTTGCGTTAGTGATTGAGCCATTGACCTGAGCGTCTCGATAAGTGGAGGGGGGTAATTCGGGATGGAGAGCAACTTAGGGTATCTCTGCATGCGGGTCATCTTTTGTTCTATGAGAAGGACCCAGTGCCCACCATGGGCAACATAATGAGGGCACTGGAGAGATTCGGGTCCTTTTCCAGATACAAATGAAACCTGGAGACGAGCGAGTATTTCCCGGTCAGCTCCCTAGGGAATGGAGCCAGTCAGGGGGGGTCCTCCCCCTTCGCTCAGCCAGGTCCAGCTTCCAGTATCCAGGGTCCAGGTGGCTCGAGATGCGTCCCAACGCCACAGACTGAATTAAACCAGCCTCCTGAACAAGGTCAAATCTGACCTGAAAATGTGGGAAAACATTCCGTTGTCCCTGGGGGTTGGGTTCAGCCAATTAAGGTAAACATTTTGCCAAGATTCCTGTTTCTATTCCAGTGTCTTCCGGTCTTTCTTCCCAAATCATTCTTTGGGAGGGTAAGGTTAATATCGACTTTTAGATGGGCGGAAATATTTCCAAGGAGTCGAAGGTGGTTCTACAAAAAGATAGACAGTCCGGGCTCTCATGGTGCCAGAGCTGATATTTTATTACTGGCTGGCTAATGCAGAGATGGTTTTGAGACGGTGCAGGTCTACCTGGGTGCAGATGGAATCTGTGTCTGAATCCAGTTGAGGAGGACTGGTGATGGCTTCTCTCCCATTCGCACCGGCAAATACCCGTCAAACTGGGTGGTTTTCTCCACGTTAACAATATGGAGGCAACTCCGTCAACATTTTAAACTGGGGCCAGTATCAAGGTTGGTCCCTATTTGTGCCAGAGAGAATTTAAGCTCTCGGGCCAGGATTCGTTTAGGCACCTGCAGGTCTGAAATTTTGTTGGACGAACGTTCCGGGCTTTCCCAGAGGCACCACCATCCTCCTTGATAGAGAGGTTCCAGCTGTGTGCGGGGTCGGAGGAGGGCAGTATGTTTGGTATGTATGGGAGGATGATGGCGAAGGATTCAGTTTCGATGGAGGGGGTGAAAGCCAAGTGGGAGGAGGAGCTGGGGCCAGTGTTGGAGGATGAGGTGCAGAGTGAGACCCTCCGCAGGGTGAACACCGCATCCTTGTGCACGAGGCTCATGATCCAGCTTAAGGTGGTGTTTAGGTCACACCAGACCAGAGCTGGAATGAGTCACTTTTTAGTCGGGGTTGAGGACAGGCGTGGCTGAGGGGGGTCAGCTAACCACATGCACATGTTTTAGTCCTGTCCCAAATGACTGTGTTTTTAGGTGACCTTTTTCAACACCATGCGGGCGATTCTGAACATCAAAATTGAACCCTGTCCCTTGGTAGCCAGATTCGGGGTATGGGACTTGCCCGAGCTGCGGAATTTGATTTGATTTATTATTGTCACACGTAGCAGTATACAGTGGAAAGTATTGTTTCTTGCACGCTGTACAAACAGTGCATACCGTACATAGGGAAGGAAGGAGAGAAGAAAGGAGGGCGTGGGGGCGGATATTCTTGCCTTTGCCTCGCTGATCGCTCGGAGGTGAATCATGCTGGGGTGGAGTTAAGGGTTGGAGGGTTTCTGGCTTGTTGTTATCCTGTATTATTTTATTGTTGTTTCTATTTTTATAAACTGAAAAAGGTGAATATTTTTTTTTTAAAAGGAGAAAAATAAGATATGGAGCGGGGTAACAAGGGAATCCAGAACTTGGGAATACTTTGTTTATTAAACGGTCTACACTAACAAAGACGCACTAATGTCCCTGTGACTGCAGAGATCCAATCCCCAATCTCCAATCTAATCTGGGGCAGCACAGTAGCACAGTGGTTAGCACAATTCCTTCACAGCTCCAGGATCGCCCGGGTTCGATTCCTGGCTTGAAACACTGTCTGTGCGGAGTCTGCACGTTCTCCCTGTGTCTATGTCGGTTTCTTCCAGGTGCTCCGGTTTCTCCCCACAGTCCAAAGATGTGCAGGTTAGGTGGATTGGCCGCGCTAAATTGCCCTTAGTGTCCAAACAGGTGGGATGGGGTGGGGTTACTGGGTTACGGGGATAGGGTGGAGGATTGGTTTAGGGTAGGTTGCCCTTTCCAAGGGCTGGTGCAGAGTCGATGGGCTGAATGGCCTCCTTCTGTGATTCTATGAAAGATTTGAAAATTAACTATGTAACGTTCCAATATCACACTAACCATTAAACAACAGGAAAACATCACTGTTCCATATTGGTTCCAGTAGAAAGACAAATCAGTTCATTTTCACACAAAAAACAAACACACGCAGATTCATCAACAGAAACTGAGGATACGCCTGAGAATGTGTTGTCATATCCAGACCCTTGTCATAGCAGTGATCTGTCCATCGATGTGTGACTTGTATCAGAGCCATTCTCTGTCTAGGAGCTGCAGCTGTGCAGGCCCCTCCCACACAGCCCAATCTCACCGCAACCAAAAGGTGGTTAAACGTCCTTGACTTCCAGCGTGTTTAACCCGTGGTGATGTGCCAGGTATACGCAGCACTCACCACACCAGCATCAGCAATCTGCGGAAGCATTTCATCAACAGCACCATCGGGTGATTGCTTTGGATCAGAGTCGCGCAGCAGGTCCCGCAACGTCTTCTTGTTTCAAACCAGATTGTGTTCAGGGGCAAGAGTGCTAAGGATCAAGCGGAGATCATGGAGAGGAGGAAGGCCGATGTCTTGGTCTGCGCCTCTCTGATTGCACAGCGGCGGGTCGTGCTGGAGTGGCGGTCGGCATCGCCACCGGGGGTAGCGGCTTGGATGGGTGACCTGTATCACTTCCTATGGTTGGAGAAGATAAAGTTAAGGGGCTCTGCTGAGGGGTTTGAGAAAAGGTGGGGGATGTTTGTGACCATGTTTGAGGAACTGTTCGTCATTGGGGGGGGGGGGGGGCGAAGGATGGAGGTTGAAAAAAATCTGTACAGACTGTATAGTTGATTGCTGGGAAGTAAGTTTTGCAGGGTGTTTATTTGCTGTAACCTGTTTCGATACATGTGTGTAATAAAATACATTTGAAAAAAAAAAGTCCGCTACGAATCTTAGCAATGGAGCTACGATTAACAAGCAAATCCTGTCGACCAGACAGTCACTTTTTCATAGGCTGCTCAGAATTTTCTGAAGTCTAAACCCAACATTAAAAGTTAATTTATTTTATTTTCTTCTGTACACTGTGTGGTGACATTGGTTGGGAAGATTTTGAATTTACATTAATCAACAGCAAAGCATACTTGAAAGCTGAAGCCATGGCCTGTGTCCACTCTGAGCGCTGACATTCAGCATATGGCGAAGCCAGTGCTGGGAGATCTGCAGTGCGAGTTTCAGTTCAGTCATTCAGAAGCACAGTAGGAACATCTTTCGTGAGGTTTCCAGCTGTGATATCGGTCAATTTCAAGCAGTACTTCATTCTGATGCTGATCGGAGTCTTAATCTGAAATGGCAATGTTCTGTGAATAATTCTACATAATATTGGAAAAATAAGTATTGTTTGACAATGTCAATTTGCTGTTGTGTTGAGTATGTTTTGGCAGAGTCTGACAGTGGGTTAAAGAATCCTTCGGGCTTTGAGGCTGAACTGGCAATGTATGTCAATTCCAAGAAGTTTAATTGCCTTATTGAGTTTCTTGATAAACGGGCAGCACGGTGGCGCAGTGGTTAGCACTGCAGCCTCACGGTGCCGAGGACCCGGGTTCGGTCCCGGCTCTGGGTCACTGTCCGTGTGGAGTTTGCACATTCTCCCCGTGTCTGCGTGGGTTTCACCCCCACAGCCCAAAGATGTGCAGGGTAGGTGGGTTGGCCAGGCTAAATTGCCCCTTAATTGGAAAAAATAATTGGGTACTCTAAATTTATTTTTTTTAAATGTTTGTTGATAAACCGAGAGCCAAACGCTAAACCCAAATTGGTCTGAATTTTCCATCTTCTAAATCATTTGGAAAAAATCTGAATTTTTCCCCAATAAGAGTGGATATGCACAGACTGATCAAATGCTCATTAGAAAATTCAGTGATCCTACAATCATTCCAGGTTAATTTCAGTACATAACCGAAACAAAATTGAATTACAGGAGACAAATTATCCCATGATCTAAATGGCGATGAGAAGATTCTTTGAAAATGATGCCTATCACTGTGAAATTGGGAACAAGAACATTTAGATGTAGATTTACCAATCCACAACGCAAAATACAACACCACCCCCTGCCCCACCCCCTGAACTCAGGCCCCACTGGAACTTCATGCTGGGTCTAGGAAATGATGCTTTACCCCAGTCTGGTACTGATGTCCCCTTTAAGGATCAGACAGGTATAATAATAATCTTTATAAGTGTCACAAATAGGCTTAAATTAACTCTGCAATGAAGTTACTGTGAAAAGCCCCTCATCGCCACATTCCGGCGCCTGTTCGGGTACACAGAGGGAGAATTCAGAATGTCCAATTCACCTAACAGCACGTCTTTTGGGACTTGTGGGAGGAAACCGGAGCACCCGGAGGAAACCCACTCAGACACAGGGAGAACGTGCAGACTCCACACAGACAGTGACCTAAGCCGGGAATCAAACCTGGATCCCTGGCGCTGTGAAGCAACAGTGCTAACCACGATGCTACCGTGCACCCCAGGTGTGTAAGAATTAATATTTTGCATTCAAGTTTCGGAAATGGCCTGAGGGTAAAGAGGAAAGTCTCAGTTGAACAATGGAACATATTCAATGGTGTAACTACTGCTTGATATTGTTCAACGGCCATCCTTTTGGTCCTTTGCAACAACCTAATAAGGAATTTGGAAAAGATCTGTGAAATGAATTCCACATGTTATAAAAAAGATAAATTTACTGACGTGAATGTCAATTACTTAATGTCTAGGAGGATCAAACCTCGATAAATTTACAAGTGCACAAATAGCTGATAAATTCAGTAACATCCGGAGAATTGAAACTCTTGTGTTTCTTCCCTTCCTTTTGTCAGGATTACACAATGACAGTGTTCCTTCGCCAGATCTGGAAAGATGAGCGGCTGTCTTACAATCACACGAACAAGACGCTTGGCTTGGACAGTCGGTTTGTGGATAAGCTGTGGTTACCTGACACGTACATTGTCAATGCGAAGTCAGCTTGGTTTCATGATGTTACAGTGGAAAACAAACTTATCAGGCTTCAGCCAGATGGGGTCATATTATACAGCATCAGGTTGGATTAAATGTATATTTCAGCAAGTTAGTACAGCCAATTCAATATGTGAATACCTTTAGAACCAGGGTAATATTGGGAATCTGTCCTGCTCGCACACTGCAGAGGGTTGGATGATCATTGTGCCTACCTAATGCGTTGGAGTTCTGAGATGTTGGTCCTAGCTGATAGTTCTGACTTATAAAATGACCGCTTCTGTGCAAAATCTATTAGCCAATATTCTGTCTGTAAATTACAGGAATTTATAAACAATTTGGAAACCTCCCTTGGCATTGTCATGGTGAGTTGGTTAGTTTACCATTTTATAACAACTGGGACCTTTTATCATGTTTTGGACAAAGTATTATTCTGCTGCTAAGGTGCAGTTATCTTTATATTAACCTGTCCATTAATCTAATTGCTTTCTATTGAGAACATTCAGAGTTCCATTGCAAGTTGTATGGAAGGTTCGCTGACAGGCAGTTGCTTGCAAATTTCCAGTTTGGGGTCAGAAAGACCCAGCATGAATTGACTTTACACTTTAACACCTTGCAACATGACATCTGCAGTGTGATATCGGCAGTAAGGTGGATTCGTTTATAAGCATATGTCCAATGGAATGACTCAGAATGAATCACAGGTTCGAAGCGACAGTCTAATCCTGGACTACTTTGTTTTTGCCAGAATTACTTCCACAGTTGCTTGTGACATGGACCTCACCAAATACCCAATGGATGAGCAGGAATGCATGCTGGATCTGGAAAGTTGTGAGTTCATTTTATTACCGAGGCCTGTTCTCCTTTTCTGAGTTAATCTCGCTCTGCGACACCATCTGTGGGAGCTCTAATGATGGCCTGTACAAGAGTTGGTTATAGTAGTGAAGGTTATACTAGAGGGTTAATGAGGAATGTTTTTGAGGATTAGTGCAGAGGGTGATTGAGAGTTGGGGACGGATATTAGCTCCGGGGTGGGTTGTCTCAGTTTAAAAAGTTGCCAAATTGTGAGCTCTTCACCCCAAGGTTGGGGGGTGTAATTAAAAACAGGCCCCCATCCCAGAAACTGATGCTAGGAGGACCTGGGGTGGGTGAGGCCAAGATAGGCCTTTGAGAAGGGCCTCCCAGTTTTTTTTAACTGTTTTAGTTTTATGGTATTCTAACCCCCATCCCTCCATCCCACCCGCTCACCCAGACACCCCCCCCCCCCCCCCCCCCCCATGGACCTTCAAACCCTCCATGTCAATCCAGTAGAAGCTCATGCTCCCAACCTCCCCCATGTTCCCTCAGTATCCACCCTGACCTTGTGGAGATGAAGTAAAATGATCTTTCAAATATCTAATACAGCTGTCACTGCACAGGCTTCGTAGTGGCAAATAAATGTGCATTTATGCAAGCATCAAAGCTTTTAAATCTCATTAAGTGGTTAATCTCTTCTTAAAAACAAACAAATATCTGTTCTTGCCCCTAATCCTTTAATAACCATTTTAAGGTGTCTGTCAAACTGTGAGCACAGAACCCCTTGCTGAGATAATTGTAGCTTTTGAAACTCAGCCAAGTGTTCAAAATGAACACCCCTTAGGGAAATACCAACAAAGAACTCCTTTGACACTATGTGAGCAGTTGCTACACCAACTGGTCTGTCAATCATAGCAGTTCAGCTGAGTTCTTTTTACCAATCACTGACTGCTGCAGTCAGCTTAAAGACCAGGGAATTTAGAAAGAAATGAGGTACATTTTACTGTGATGAGCTGATCTGCCCGTCTAGCATCTTTACATATATACCATGAATGCATGACTCCCATGCTGTAGGTTAAGGCCCTTGCAATGGCCAAATGAGCTTTGTTTGAACTTTGCACTAAGTTCAAATGGACCAACTATGTTCAGGTTTCCCTCCTGTGTGAACCATATCCATCCACTTTCTCCTATTGACAAACATTGGAGCTGACGGAACTGAGGGCAGTGCTCACAGATCTGGAGAATGACCGCCATTTCTAAAGCTCTCTGGAATATTCCTGACTCTGCAGAAATCCAGCACATAGGCAGTGGTCAAGGGGGCTGATGCAAAGTGTGCTTGTAGATGGGCTTTAGGGTTAGGATCGAGCGTTGTGAAGGCTTTTTTAAGGGTGTATTAGAGGTTAGTGCATGGTAGCAGCTATTTATTGTATTACACTTCCAATGAACACAGAGTAATTATATACCAGGGCTGAAATGCTATCTTTAGCATGTGTCATAGCTGAGACAACCTACATTACAGATAAGTGGTTAACAATGATTTTTATTGGATTTGTCTGATTAAAATGCACAAGAAAAGCACGGTGTTGTTTGAGGATGATAATAGTGGTGCGAATGCCTCACATACTTCTGTTCCTTAACTGTTGGGACAGTTCCTTTACATTAGTATATGTTTGTCGCTGCCTCAGAAGTGCCTGAGTAACCAGTTAACTGGGGACAGCGTAAGAACAAAGAACAAAGAAAAGTACAGGACAGGAACAGGCCCTTCGGCCCTCTAAGCCTGTGCCGATCATGATGCCCTAGTTAAAATAAAAACCTGCCCTTACTTGGCCTGTATCCCTCTATTTCCTCCCTATTCATGGACCCATCTAGATGCCTCTTAAATGTTGCTAATGTGCTGCTTCCACCACAGCCTCTGGCAGCGCATTCCAGGCACCCACCCACTCTCTGTGTGAAAAACTTACCCCGCATATCTCCCTTAAACATTCCCCCTCTCACCTTGAACCTGTGCCCCTGTGTAATTGATATTTCCACCCTTGGAAAAAGCCTCTGACTATCCACCCTGTCAATGCCTCTGATAATTTTTGGACCTCTATCAGGTCTCCCCTCAGCCTCTGTCTTTCCAGTGAAAACAATCCTAGTTTATTCAACCTCTCCTCATAGCCAACACCCTCGAGACCCGGCAATATCCTGGTCAACCTTCTTTGCCCTCTCTCCAAAGCTGCCACTTCCTTCTGATAATGTGGTGACCAGAACTGCTCGCAATACTCCACATGCGGCCTAACCAAGGTTTCATACAGCTGCAACATGATTTCCCAACTCCTGTACTCAATGCCCCGGCTGATGAAGGCAAGCGTGCCGTATACCTTCTCGATCACCTTGGCCATCTGTGTTGCCACTTTAAGGGAACTGTGGACCTGCACGCCCAGATCCCTCTGTATGTTTTGTTTAAAAATGTTTTTATTGGGCTTTGTACATGGTATAATTACAAATATACACCTACAAAAACAACAACAATGAAAAATAAAGGAGGTAAAAAACATATAACATATAACAGGAGAGGGGGTCTTTTCCCTCCCACTTTCTTCTCCCTTTCTTTACAGAACAAAACAGGGTAGAAGGGGCACTTGGGTGGTGCCCCTGTTATTTACATTTCTTGGTCGCTACTTTATCCCTGTACAATTGCATCAAGATCGGCCATAGCAGTGCCTTCTTCCCCTTCTTTCTTTCTTTTGCTTTGCTGTGCTTGTTGTGGCTTTTATCTTCTCCTGTGCTCTCTCCCCAGTTTGTGTTCTCTCTTTTCTCCCTTCTGCCTCCCCTCTATTGTTCTCCCTCCCTCGGCCTCCCTTCCTCCCTGATCCCCTCCCTCCCACCCTTCCCTCCCCCCCCCCTCACCTCCCACCCCCTTCTCAGCTATCCCCCTTTTTACCCCCTGTTGGGTTTGGCTACTCCTTCTTGCAACCCCCCCCCCCACACACCCACCCACCGGGTCCTCCCCCCTCCCCTCTCCTCTATCAGGTCTTGGCCATCTTCCGACCCCTTGGATGGCGAATTTGATTTTCTCCATTTGGAGAGATTCTGAGAGGTCGGACAGCCAGTCTGCAGCTTTGGGTGGTGCTGCTGACCGCCAGCCGAACAGGATTCTACGGCGGGCGATCAGAGAGGCAAAGAAAAGGGCGTCCACCCTCCTCCCCAGGAATAGATCTGGCTGGTCTGATACCCTGAAGACCGCCACTTTCGGGCATGGCTCCACCCTCACCCCCACCACTTTGGACATAGCCTCGAAGAAGACTGTCCACTACCCATGCCTGGGAGAAGACCAGAACATGTGGGCATGGTTGGATCCCTCTGTATGTTAATGTTCCTAAGGGTTCTGCTATTTACAGTATAATTCATACCGAGGTTTGATCCTCCAAAATGCATCACCTCGCATTTGTCCCGATTAAACTCCATCTGTCATTTCTCTGCCCGAGTCTCCAATCTATCTATATCCTGTTGTATCTTCTGACAATCCTCGGCATTATCAGCAACTCCGCCAATCTTTGTGTCATCTGCAAACTTACTAATCAGACCACCCACATTTTCCTCCAGATAATTTATATACACAGCAAACAACAGAGGTCCCAGCACTGATTCCTGCGGGACACCACTAGCTACAGATCTCCATTCAGAAAACACCCTTCCACCACTACTCTCTGTCTGCTATAACCAAGCCAGTTCTGTATCCATCTAGCCAGCCCACCTCAAATCCCATCTAGCCAGCCCACCTCAAATTCCATGTGATTTTAGTTTTTGTACCAGTCTGCCATGTGAGACCTTGTCAAACGCCTTATTAAAGTCTACATAAACTAAATCCACAGCCCTTCCCTCATCAATTTTCCTTGTCACCTCTTCAAAAAACTCAGTCAAGTTGGTGAGACCTGACCTTCCCCATATCAAACCATGCCGTCTGTCACTAACTAGTCCATTTTGGGCAGCATGGTAGCACAGTGGTTAGCACGGTGGCGTCACAGCTCCAGGATCCCAGGTTCGATTCCCCGCTGGGTCACTGTCTGTGTGGAGTCTGCACGTTCTCCCCATGTCTGCGTGGGTTTCCTCCGGGTGCTCCGTTTCCTCCTACAGTCAAAGGACGTGCAGGTTAGGTGGATTGGCCATGCTAAATTGCCCTTAGTGTCCAAAAAAGATTAGGAGGGGTTATTGGGTTAGGGGGATAGGATAGAAGTGAGGGCTTAAATGGGTCGGTGCAGACTCGATGGGCCGAATGGCCTCCTTCTGCACTATATGTTCTATGTTTCCTCCAAATGTGCATATATCCTGTCCCTGAGTATCTTTTCCAAAAGCTTCCCCACCACTGATGGACACCACCAGGCTCACCGGTCTATAATTTGCTGGATTATCCCTGCTTCCTTTCTTAAACAAGGGAATAACATTGGTTATTCTCCAGTCCTCTGGTACCTCACCTGTGGTCAAAGAGGATGTGAAGATATCTGTTCAGGCCCCAGCTCCCCTTGCCTCCTGCAGTAACCTGGGATAGATCCCGTCCCCAGGGGACTTGTCTACCTTAATGCTGTTGTGTGCTACCCTTTCCACCCTAAGGAGAAGTTAGATAAACAGAGCCAAGTATAAAGCGATTGTTAACTCCTAATGCCATTTTGGGTGGTTTGGGTCGTTAGTGAGAGTTTGGAAACAGAAGGTGTGATAAAGAGTGAGGCTAAGGTAGTGCACAGGTTCTGTTGCTTAAATCAGTTGTGTACAGATAAGAAATATTCAGAGTTGCACAAGGAAATCAAAGATTGATTGATGTTAATTCTGCGTGCTAGTGCATGCTAACTGATCTGATATTTATTCTTTCAGATGGCTATTCAGCTGACGATATTGTTTATAATTGGTCAGACAATCAGGATCAGATACATGGGCTAGACGAAATTCAGTTGGCTCAGTATACAATAACCAACTATTATTTTGTCACAGAAATGACAAATTTCAAATCGGGTAAGCATTAATTTCAGCACAAACCGGTGAGGGATAATAATGAACATGTATCTGGGTATTAGCACCTTCTGGGGCTATGACTAACATCCCAACAATTGTTTGTGGTCTTTGGGACTGGGTGAGTGGTCCAGTAATTATACTAAATGGGAATACGATTGGGATTACATTCTGATTGTGACTCAGCTGGACTGAAAGGGAGAAAAGCTGTAAATGTTCAATGTTTTGCACAGGTACTTGAAGCACCAAGAGTCAGGAAGAACAGACATGTTTGCAGAATAAGATTGCAACAAAACTCCCAGAGGGGAATTTCAATAAACCCAATCACATAATCTCATAGCTGGGGTGTTTTTCCGTGTGACTTTTTCACATCGGATGGACTTCAGCATGGGTTCATAAAGGCCAGGTCATGCCCAACTAATTTAGTGGAATTTTTTGAGGACATTACCAGTGCAGTAGATAACGGGGAGCCAATGGATGTGGTATATCTGGATTTCCAGAAAGCCTTTGACAAGGTGCCACACAAAAGATTGCTGCACAAGATAAAGATGCATGGCATTAAGGGTAAAGTAGTAGCATGGATAGAGGATTGGTTAATTAATAGAAAGCAAAGAGTGGGGATTCATGGGCGTTTCTCTGGTTGGCAATCAGTAGCTAGTGGTGTCCCTCAGGGTTCAGTGTTGGGCCCACAATTGTTCACAATTTACATAGATGATTTGGAGTTGGGGACCCAGTGCAATGTGTCGAAGTTTGCAGACGACACTAAGATGAGTGGTAAAGCAAAAAGTGCAGAGGATACCGGAAGTCTGCAGAGGGATTTGGATAGGTTAAGTGAATGGGCTCGGGTCTGGCAGATGGAATACAATGTTGACAAATGTGAGGTTATCCATTTTCGTAGGAATAAAAGCAAACGGGATTATTATTTAAATGATAAAATATTAAAACATGCCGCTGTGCGGAGAGACCTGGGTGTGCTAGTGCATGAGTCGCAAAAAATTGGTTTACAGGTGTAACAGGTGATTAAGAAGGCAAATGGAATTTTGTCCTTCATTGCTAGAGGGATGGAATTTAAGACTAGGGAGGTTATGCTGCAATTGTTTAAGGTGTTAGTGAGGCCACACCTGGAGTATTGTGTTCAGTTCTGGTCTCCTTACCTGAGAAAGGACGTACTGGCACTGGAGGGTGTGCAGAGGAGATTCACTAGGTTAATCCCAGAGCTGAAGGGGTTGGCTTACGAGGAGAGGTTGAGTCGACTGGGACTGTACTCGTTGGAATTTAGAAGAATGCGGGGGGATCTTATAGAAATGTATAAAATTATGAAGGGAATAGATAGGATAGATGCGGGCAGGTTGTTTCCACTGGCGGGTGAAAGCAGAACTAGGGGACATAGCCTCAAACTAAGGGGAAGTAGATTTAGGACTGAGTTTAGGAGGAACTTCTTCGCCCAAAGGGTTGTGAATCTATGGAATTCCTTGCCCAGTGAAGCAGTTGAGGCGTCTTCATTAAATGTTTTTAAGATAAAAATAGATAGAGTTTTGAAGATTAAAGGGATTAAGGGTTATGGTGTTCGGGCCGGAAAGTGGAGCTGAGTCCACAAAAGATCAGCCATGATCTAATTGAATGGCGGAGCAGGCTCGAGGGGCCAGATAGCCTACTCCTGCTCCTAGTTCTTATGTTCTTATGTTCAGCAATGTGATATGAAAGGTTTTCTGTTTTTCACACATATTTGCAAACTTCTATGAATTTATATGTCTCCATCCAAAGTTCAGTGGGATCTTTGCCAGTTCTATACCTGAATTGTTTTGACTGATTTACTTCCTGCCTCTGGCTTCCAATGCTCCTTGCATCACAGGCATGTGAAGTGCCTTTTCCCCACAGTTCCAATGGCTGTTCTCGCCTTGAGGAGTTGCTGATTCTCTATTAGAGCTGAGACAAGCAGCAAGAGATGCTTCCCGAGTAAGATCAGTTCAGATTGAGTGACAGTAATTGGCTCATCGTGCCAGTGTCTCCTCTGTCAGTGCCCCCACCCATCCCTCCTATCCATCTCCCCATAACCCCCATGGGCCCACCACCCCCCTCCTTCCAGTAACCAGTCCATATCTGTCTAGATTTGGATCCACTAAAAGTGCTAATTGAATTTAATTGTTTTCTCTAGCAATCTGCCATGTTCTCTTTGGCAATACAGAGGATGTTTGACTGCATTTGTGTGAACAGAATGTTTATTTTCCCCTTTTATCCTCTCAATGTTTCCCTCTCATCTGAACGCACAATTCCATCTGACGTATGGCTCCATGGATTGAAGTTGTCATCCGGTCCCCCACACATAGAGGTGGTGGTCAATCTCACCACCCAGTCAAACCTAATGCCTCAACACATCCACCTTCCATTGTTGCAACTGCATTCTTCTCCTGGCCCCGCATGTATAATTTCAAACTGTACTTTGTTGAGTTCTCTTTTCCTCTATTGCCTCTGGAAATGGCGAGAATGTGCTTGGCTCACACACACTGACCATTTCCAATCTAAAATGGCAATTTGGCTCTCAATTTGCATATTGGATTGAATCTGTTGCCTGAGGCGGGGGGTGGTGAAGGCCCATTTCGGGATGATGTCAAGATTAATGTGGGGTAAAATGTCATTTTGAGTGTTCCATCCCTGATGTAAGTTAATATCAAGCCCAGGCCTAATATTGCAGTGCTAAATACGCTAAAATATTAGGAATATTTTTACTATTGATGTCAGCCACAAGCTATTGCATTAGACACCTTATACAAGCTGTTATTCCTTTTTATTCCTGTTCTTTTGTATTTTCCCACTTCCTTTATATTTTACCTTTAACACAAATCCATTCCCATCTACTCCAACTTGATTTGTTTCTCCCTCTTTTCCTAGTTTGTAAGTTTAAAATGTTTAACTTAACATTTACTATTCCATCTTTCTGATCCCATGATCCTTTTTAATGATGATAATAATCAGGTTAGCTTGGATGTGGCCAAGTCACCATTAATGTTGGCAGAAGGTTGGTGCCAACCCCTTTACCATGCTCAAAGAATTAAGACTTGGACAAACAGTTCAATTAATTTTGGTTCTTGACCTAGTTTAAGAAAAATTTTGTTGAAAAGGTGAAAGCAAACAGTAAATTCATTGAATGTGGGTCATTATTTACATCTTCAATTCAAAGCACATTGTCTTTAATTCCACTGAATACAGATAACATCCCAGCATGGGCTGTCTTCATGGTCTGATCGCAACTAAACCATTGCGTAGTCAAATATCCAGGTCCATTGCTGTAACGATTCCAATCTGTTTTAACCTAAGGTTGGCACATCCAATTTGAAAAATAGCAATGGACCCTGATATCCGAACACCTTTCAATCCTGTGGGCAGCTGAAACATTTCAGCTGGGGGCGGCACGGTGGCACAGTGGGTGGCACTGCTGCCACACAGCGCCAGTGTCCGAGATTCGATTCCGACCTCAGGTCACTGTCGGTGGGAAGTTTGCACTCTCTTCCCATCTAGGCTTAGGTTTCTTCCGGGTGCTCCGGTTTCGTCCCACAGTCCAAAGATGTGCAGGTTAGGTGGATTGGCCATGCTAAATTGCCCCTTAGTATCTGAAAGGTTAGATGGGGCTACTGGATTACAGGGATAGGGTTGGGGCGTGTGCCTAGGTAGAGTACTCTTTCCAAGGGTCAGTGCAGACTCGATGGGCCGAATGGCCTACTTCTGCACTGTGGGGAGTCTACGATTCTATCTTTAGCTCTCTGGGAACTTGATTTTTGTTCTTCATTTGAACTTAGCATCTCCTTGATCTAAAACGTTGTCAAATGGAGAATTGTAGTGTGGTGGTCAAGTGTTCAGTTGTGCTGTGTTTGATTATATGAGTCTGATAACTGATTTATGCTTGATAGATTAAACCTGGGTGTGAACTTGGAGCTTGAGTAAGCAAAGAAGGTACTAGAAGACGTCAAGCAGTGAGCATGAGAGCAGACAATGTGATTGCAGAGTTATTTTAAAGCACTTTAAATAAACCAGGTGCACACTTAGAAACCAGTGTCATCTCTGCATTGCTCTGAGATAAGTCAAATATATCAAATATACAAGCTGGTGAATACGCAACACCCTTGCTGTGGAGGATATCATTTTAAGATTCTTTCCGTTACCTGTCCATAGGGCAGAAGGCCAGGCCATTGGCACAGAGGACCCAAACAGAGGAAGGAAAATACAGAGTTAAATTAGGAACAGTCAGACTGGAGGCACAAAAAGCTGAGAAAACAACCTTTATCCCTGATCTTTTATTGAATTTTGGCAAATATGCAGGAGATTCAGTTCATCCAAAATGTCTAACCCATTAAGCAGCTGGCTCAAACAGAACATTTAAATAAACAACAACAAACAGCAAGATTTCTTTTCTCGCTATTTATCTGCAGAAAGAGATTCCCAGAGGGTTAAACGGTCCAGGTCCCTTCTTTATTTGTTGCAGTTTCTTCTTGTTTTATTCTTCCGCCACCATTTTCTGTCCCATTCCCCTGGAGATGCCGGGGCAGGAGTTATATAAACCTGGCTGTTTTACACACCTCACCCACTGAAGGTGAGTTCCAGCCACTTCCTGTGTGTGGGGGAACCTCGCAACCAGGTCTGACTCAACCAGCAGTGAGACACACACACACATCCCAGCAGCAGGGGGCAATCCACAGCTTTCTAACCCTGGTGTGCACAGTGAGAACAATAGCTACCGCCTTCCTGAGCTGGTATAACTTTGTTTCAGCCTTAGTGAAGCTTTCAGTTAGCGAGTCGCTAAGAACGTCAGTGGCCTACCCCAGATTCCCTCTCAGAGCCAGATTCCACAACAGAGAGGAGAGGAGAATGGATTGGAGTGAATACCTCTTTCAGAACGTCAGCACCAACACAAGAAGCTCAGTGAAGGAAACCTGGATTCATTCTTTGTTCTTCCTACAGCAGGTCAATTTCCACGGCTCAGCCTTCGCTTCCAGTTGCGGAGGAATAGAGGTGTTTACATCATTCAGTCGTACATGCCTTCCATCCTGCTGGTAGCAATGTCCTGGGTATCGTTCTGGATCAGTCAGTCAGCGGTGCCTGCCCGGGTTTCCTTAGGTGAATATTCTCAAGAGCTCAACCTTGACTTCCAAAGCCTATTTTCTTCATTCTTTTATTGCTTGTCTCATGTTTGTGTATTTATGAGTCCTTTAAAATATATCCGTACAATAGAGATAGTGCAGCAACTTTAGAGGGTGAGGTGTTAAATCAAAGCTGTATCTTCCCCCTCTGGAGGACAGTAAAAGTTCAATGGCCCCATTTTTAAAAAAATGTGTTGTTGAGATGTGGGTGTGGCTGGTTGGTCCAGCATTTGTTGACCCTTGAACTGCATGGCTCGCTTGGCCATTTCAGGATCCACCGCATCCCTGTGTGCGTCTGGAGTCGCACGTAGGCAAGACAGGGTAAGGATGGCAGATTTCCTTCCCTGAAGGACATTAGCAAAACCAAATGGGTTTTTACGACAATCAACAATTACTTTTAATTCCAGATTTTTTCATTGAATTAAAATTTCACCATCTGCCATCGTGGGATTCGAATCCAGGACCCCAGAGCTTCACCCTGGGTCTCTAGTCCAGCGACAATACCACTAGGCCCTCACCTGCCCTGTGACGCAGAGCAGTGGATTTTCCTGGTAATCTGGTAAACAACTGCCCCTCAACTAAATATAATTATCTTGCATTTGTCTCATTTTTAGGGGAGCTTGTTGTGTGGAAATTGTTGCCATGTTTCCTTAATTACTGACTACACTTCAATCGTACCTCATTGTAAAGTGCTTTGTGACAAGCTCAGTTCCTGAAAGGCACTGTATAAACATACTCTCACTGCTTCTTTGACGTGTGATCATTGTGAGGGCCGTTACCTACTCAGAGTGCGCAATACGGAGTCGGCCCAGCAGTCTCAAACCTCAAAGTTTGTCCTGCACCACTTTGCAAAAATATTACATCTGTAATAGCTGAGATATTAATGCAAAATGTGTTCCATTTAAGAAATGAGAAACAGGTGTTTAGAAACATAGAAAATAGGAGCAGGAGGAGGCCATTTGGCCCTTCGAGCCTGCTCTGCCATTCATTACAATCATGGCTGATCTTCCAACTCTGTAACCTGTTCTCGCCTTTACCCTCCCCCCCCCCCCCCCCATATTCTTTGATCCCTTGAGCCCCTAGAGCTCTATCTAACTCCTTCTTGAAAACATCTATGTTTTAGCCTCAACAGTTTTCTGTGGTAGTGAATTCCAGAGGCCGACTACTCTCTGGGTGAAGAAATTTCTCCTCACTCAGTTACAGGAGCGCAGGTACTGAGTAGACCTCATGGTTCCTCGAGCTTGTTCCAATTCACACGAAGACTGGGGCTGACCCTGCACCCAAGTTGTTTTTATTGACTTTGAGAGCAAGAGTGGATGTCAAGGGGTACAAGGTGCTGTCAGACTGAGTTAACCTGAGGTACAACTACATGGGAAACCTTGAGAGGAAAGAAACTACCATTTGCACCATTATGTGTTGGTTATAAAAGAGAATTGGAAGCTGAATATTTGCAGTTAAGTTTGCTCTATGAAGACCTTTAGATTTAAATTAAGAGAATTAGTATTTGAGATTAGAAGGAATTTATTTTCCCCCATGTTGTGACTATATGGAACATGGGAAATAGAAGCAGGAGTAGGCTATTCCGCCCCTCAAGCCTTCACCATTCATGACTGATAAATCAGGGCTGATTTTCAACCTCAACGGAAGTTTCCCACACTATCCCCATAACCCTCTGATATCTTTGATATTTAGAAATCTATCATTCTCCATCTTGAACATATTTAAAAGCTGAGCCTCACACATTTCTGGCATAGAAAATTCCGAAGGTTTATCGGCCTGTGAGTGAACAGATTCCTCCTCGCCTGATCTGCCCCTTATTCTGACACTGTGTTCCCAGGCCAGTGGAAGCATCCTTCCTGCATCTACCTTGTCAAGCCCGGGAAGAATTGTGTTTACGCCAATGGCCCCTCTTTCCTCTGAACCCTGAAGGATGCGGTCTCCTCAATCTCTCCTCATAGCACAGTCCCACCATTCCCAGAAAGTTTGGTGAACTTTTGTTGCACTCCCCTGAGTGGCAGGTATATACTCGTGAGGAAAGGAGATCAAAACCGAACACAATACTCCAGGGGTGGTCTCACTGAGACCCTACCTCCTTCTCCTTTGTGCCTGTCCTCCTTACATATCAATTACTCTTGAATGTTTAGTTCCCATTCTTGGTCACCCTGTAGTCATGTCTTCAGATTGGCAATTGGAACATACACGTTTGCATTAATTTGACCACCAATTCATCCACCTTGTTGTGAAGGCTGTGCGCATTCAGATGGGGTGCCTATTTTTCCTTTTTAGCGTTTTCCTCTATCTTGGCCTCTTTTGATGCTGTTCTTTGCTTCTGCTGCCTTCCAATTTTGTTTGCTACTTTCCTGCTGGCCATTGCCAACTTTACTTCTCTCCTATCAGAATTCCCCTCAGCTTCTCGTCCCCTGCCAAGCTAGTTTAAACCCTCCCCAGCAGCACTAGCAAACCTCACTGTGAGAACATTGGTCCCAGTCCTGCTAAAGTGTACCCCACCCTCCTTGTACTGATCCCACCTACTGCAGATCCCGATGCCACAGAAAGCTAAAGCCCATCTCCAGCCACATATTCCATTTGCTCTGTCTTCCTATTTCTGTATTCATGAGCATGTGGGACTGGGAGTAATTCTGCGATTGCTGCCTTTCAAGTCTTGCTCTTTAATCTCTCTCCAAGCTTCCTAACATTTGCCTGGTTTATCCCTTTCCCTTCCCTTGGTATCAATGTGGACAATGACTTCTGGCTGTTCATCCTCCCCCATAACAATGTCCTGCAGTCCAGTGACATCCTTGAGCCTGGCACTAGGGAGTGGCACAACATCCTGGAGCCGTGACTGCCGCTCCAGAAACATGAACATGTTCCCCGAACTATCATATCCCCTATTACTCTTACCCTCTTCTGCCTCCGCTCCTGTGCAGCTGAGACACAGGAATAGGCTCCCAACTAAAGCAGTAACTCTTTGTCGACTAAAACCATTTGAAACAAAGAGGTGGACTGACGATCTGATTAGGATGCGGTGTTAAGGATAACCGAAGATAGTGATGATTAACGCTGCTGTCCCCAACAGGCTGCTTTGTGAACTCCTCGGAACCTGGAAATTCCAAGACAAACAGCTAGTCTGGAACATTATGATATGATTTTTCTACATGTCTTATTTCTGTTTGAGCATTCCTGATATTAAGCTCTACATAGTGGAAATGAGTGTCGGGGGACTTGACACAGGGATCAGTTTGTTCCATTTTTGGTCCACGTGATTTTCTATCATTAAAACGATGGGAAAGTTGGTGTCAATTATAAAACCGACACGGGAACCCTGGAGCCTGACATCTCTGTCTGAGTGCCCATTAGGGATAACCCTGAACTGTTAATTATCACACAATTTACAATTACATAGAGGTTGTGACATTGACACTTGCTCAGTTTACCTTTCAAAAGGAGGAACACAGCTTTGCAGGATTTTCTCCGACAGATAGAAACATAGTGCGGGATTTAGTGACCAACACGCGCCTGTTTTTCAGTGGTAGAGGCGGGCCGCCAGCGGAATTTACCCACCCCGCCATTGTTAACGGGGTTTCCCGTTGACTGCACCCCTCGTCACCGGGAAACCGGTGCTCCATCGGTGGGACCGGAATATCCCGCCAGTGTGAACAACCGGTAAATTCCACCCATAGAAACAGAGAAAATAGGGGCAGGATGAGGCCATTTGGCCCTTCGAGCCTGCTCCACCGTTCATTATAATCATGGCTGATCATCCAACTCCATAGCCTAATCCCACTTTCCCCCATATCCTTTGAAACCTTTGCCCTCAGTCCTGTATTTAATTGCTTCTTGAAACATATTTCGGCTCACTGTTTTCTGTGGTAATGAATTCCACAGGCCGACCACTCTCTAGGTGAAGAAATTTCTCCTCATGTAGTCCTCAATGGTCTTTCCCGTATCCTCAGACTGTGCCCCCTGGTTCTGGACACACCCACCATCAGGAACATCCTTCCTGTATCTACCCTATCCCTATCGGGAACATCCTTCCTGTATCTACCCTATCCCCATCGGGAACATCCTTCCTGTATCTACCCTATCCCTATCGGGAACATCCTTCCTGTATCTACCCTATCCCTATCGGGAACATCTTTCCTGTATCTACCCTATCCCCATCGGGAACATCCTTCCTGTATCTACCCTATCCCTATCGGGAACATCCTTCCTGTATCTACCCTATCCCTATCGGGAACATCTTTCCTGTATCTACCCTATCCCTATCGGGAACATCCTTCCTGTATCTACCCTATCCCTATCGGGAACATCCTTCCTGTATCTACCCTATCCCCATCGGGAACATCCTTCCTGTATCTACCCTATCCCTATCGGGAACATCCTTCCTGTATCTACCCTGTCCCTATCGGGAACATCTTTCCTGTATCTACCCTATCCCTATCGGGAACATCCTTCCTGTATCTACCCTATCCCTATCGGGAACATCCTTCCTGTATCTACCCTATCCCTATCGGGAACATCCTTCCTGTATCTACCCTATCCCCATCGGGAACATCCTTCCTGTATCTACCCTATCCCTATCGGGAACATCCTTCCTGTATCTACCCTATCCCTATCGGGAACATCCTTCCTGTATCTACCCTATCCCTATCGGGAACATCCTTCCTGTATCTACCCTATCCAGTCCTGTTCGAATTTAATAAGTCTCTATGTGATCCCCCTTCATTCTTCTGAACTCCAGCGAGAACAATCCCAACCTAGTCAATCTCTCCTCGTACGTCAGTCCCGGCATCCCGGTGACCCCATTCATCACTGCCTGGCACTTGGAAAAAAAAATGTTTATTCGTACAGGGAATGATTGGGGTTAGATTCCTTTGGCAGAATTTTCCAACCCCCCGGAGGGTCGGAGAATCGCCAGGGGCTGGCGTCAATCCTGCCCCGCCGTGTCACGAATTCTCCGCCCCCCACGATTCGACGGGGGTGCGAATTGCGCCGGGCCGGTCGGCGGGCCCCCCGCGGCGATTCTCCGGCCCACGATGGGCCGAAGTCCCGCTGCTGACAGGCCTTTCCCGCTGGCGTGGTTTAAACCACCTCTGGTACCGGCGCGATTGGCGGCGCGCGCGGGCTCCGGTGTCCTGGGGGAGGTGCGGGGCGATTTGACCCCAAGGGGTGCCCCCACGGTGGCCTGGCCCGCGATCGGGGCCCACTGATCGGCGGGCGGGCCTGTGCCATGGGGGCACTCTTTTTCTTTGCCCCCGCCATGGCCTTCACCGTGGCGGGGGCGGAAGAGACCCCCTCCCCTGAGCATGCGCAGGTATGATGTCAGCAGCCACTGACGCTCTGGCGCATGCGCAGCTTACGCCGGCCGGCAAAGTCCTTTCGGCCCCGGCTGGCATGGTGCCAAAGGCCATTAACGCCAGCCGGCGGAGTGGGAACCACTCCGGCGCGGGCCTAGCCCATCAATGTTAGGGCTTGGCCCCTAAAGGTGCGGAGAATTCCGCGCCTTTGGGGCGGCCCGATGCCGGAGTGGTTCACGCCACTCCATCCCACCGGGACCCCCCGCCCTGCCGGGTAGGTGAGAATCCTGGCCCTTGTTAGAAAATATTAGGATTTTACAATCTGTCACTTGCAATGGACACACTTTGAGAAGCTATGGGTTGCAAGAAAAGTCATGGACTGATCACCGGTGATAAAACCTACTCCCCTTAATGAGAGCGTTGAATTCTTGAATCAGCTCATAGGTTTTCGAAAAAAAATGGTTGAAATGGGAGAAAAGCCTTTTCTTGTTGCTTGATTTAAAAAATTCTTGTGCAAACATTGCTGATTAAAGTTTAATAAACAGATTGATTCTGTAGCAGGAAACATGGACTAACAACACATTCCGTCACTTCAAATGGCAGATTCATTTTAACTTATTTATTCTAGGTATCACAACAGTATTGACGATGACAACACTTATGATCAGTGCAAGCAAATCTCTACCCAGGGCATCTGCCATTAAAGCACTGGACGTATATTTCTGGATCTGCTATGTCTTTGTCTTTGCTGCTCTTGTTGAATATGCGTTTGCCCACTTCAATGCAGACTACATGAGAAAGCAGCGTGCAAAAATTAAGGCACATAAATCATGTGTGGAGGTGAGTGGTTTGTGTAACACAGCTCTGAATTAGTTCAAAGACTAAATATATATTTTAGGCTAAGATATGGGTGGCACAGTGGTTATCATTGATGTCTCACAGCGCCAGGGACCTGGATTCGATTCCGAGCTCGGGTGGCTGTCTGTACGGTGTCTGCACCTTCTCCCCGTGTCTGCGTGGGTTTCCTCCGGGTGCTCCGGTTTCCTCCCACAGGTTAAAGATGTGCGGGTTAGGTGGATTGGCCATGCTAATATTGCCCAAAGGTTAGGTGGGGTTACAGGGATAAGAGCGGAGAATAGGGAGGATGCACTATCAGAGCCTGTGTAGACTCAATGGGCTGAATGGCCTCTTTCTGCATTGTAGGGATTCTATGATGCTATACATGGGACTGAAACAGACTTAATTGGGTTTGAATCTGAGATCAAGCCTCAATTGAGATTTTAAGAAATGTCTCCTCTTTCCTTGAAGATGGTGCTTTAAAAGCCACCTCTGCATCACCCACTGCCCCCACCACCAACCCCCCACCCTCGCCCTTAGTTATTAACTGTTCCTTATGTAAGTCTAGACTATGGGAGGCATCAGGCTTACTCAGGTCCTCATTCATGTCCTGAACCAAGGAATATTAATCAGGAGGATACTGCATAATGTTCAGGAATGGAAGCCCTCATTAACTTTCCTCCTCTTTACACCAGGGATACAGAAGGGAATGATTGCATTCCCAAAGCAGCACAAGCCCAAATCAGCTAAGAGTATGGGGCATGGAAAAAAGCTGAGAACTTTCCACTGGAGTTAGCATGGTTCAGGTTTCACTTGACAGTGAACAACCACCTGAGCTACTGAGGAAGCTCAAACATTGGTTCATTGTTTGTTGAGATTGCCAATAAATCTGATAAAGTTTTTCTTTTAGTGCATTGCACAAATTTCAGTGCTTCTTGACATTCTCTTTATCATAGGCCATTAAGAGAAATGGAAAAGACGCAATAGTTCTGTTCTCCTTGTCAGCAGCTGGGGTGAACCAGGAATTGTTCATGTCCAACAGACTGCACCGCACTCATAAGAGTGTGCATGGAGGTGAAATTGAGACTGGAAAGACGAGAGCAAATAAGCACAATCCGAAGCTGAACAAAAAGATGACACTGAAATCCGTGTTCAAACCTATTGATTCTGACACCATTGATATTTATGCAAGAGCCGTTTTTCCAGCTGCCTTTGCTGCTGTCAATGTCATCTACTGGGTAGCTTATACCATGTGAATGGGAAGCAGTCTGGAAACTAGCCCCATCACTATATTGTATAGGAAGGCACTGACTGTACATAAACAGAGAACACTTTCACAATGCCAAACCTCCAGAGGTTTTTGATCTGGATGCTTTGACATGTCAAGGAAACATTTGATAAATCTGTATAAATTCTCAACAATAAACTGTGATTAATGCCTGACGTGATGAGTAATCTGTTCTCCATTATCCTTTGTCTGTTGGTCTTTGCCTCAACAACCTGGATGTCTTAAGAATGAATTAAATCAGCAAATCATCTAATGTGACAATGCAAATAATCTGTATCTTGGAAATAATAAAGCTCACTTAACTGAAGTGTTGGACAGTTTATATATTTTTTTCTACAATCTGACAATTGACGAGAGAATTCTCTCCATTTTGAGACATTCAAACATTATCTTTCTAAGTCTTTAACTTAATGTAATCATGTCAAAGTATTCTATTGTTTGTGGGAGTCGTTTTGACAAAATATGGCTTTGTCAATAACGATTTAGTTAATTTTTGTCTCTTTACTGTTGAAGGTTGAAAGTATCAGAGTGAGAGAAGTTTGCTACTTCACACAGTTGTGTTTATGAACACTCCCAAATTTGATACAACTCGCCAACCACAACTCTTGCTTTACACCCTCTTTATATTTTGAAGTTGCTGTAATTAGTAATTGGGGAAGTGCACAATGTGGGCACAACTACAATTCAGTTATAAATAGATAAGGTTAAAAGTGATTCCCAGTCCATGGAAAAGCCTACTTTTAAAATGCCTCCAAAATGAACAAGTGGAGAGGCAGAAAGAGAAAGAGGAATCAAATAATTAACCTTTTTTAAAAACAAATAGCAACAAAAAAAACGCGGGATAGGTAGAAAGAATAAAATGAAAAGTAGATTGAAGGAAAGATGATCAACAGAACAGGCACAAATATATTTGAATCAACAAAGTGTGGTTCAGGTGTTGGAGTTTTTGGGAGTTAACATTGCAACGAGGAAGATGCTCACAGTGGTTGATGTTATTTCTGTAATATTAACATTTATGTCAATGGGAATGAGCTAAAACCAGTCTACCTGGGAGACAGGGGCTTCCTTTCAAAAGCAAATTACTGCGGATGCTGGAATCTGAAACGAAAGAGAAAATGCTGGAAAATCTCAGCAGGTCCGGCAGCATCTGTAGGGAGAGAAAAGAGCGAACGTTTCGAGTCCAGATGACCCTTTGTCAAAGCTTTGACAAAGAGTCATCGGACTCTTTCTCTTCTCATTTTCTCTTTCGTTCCTTTCACCTCAGACAAGTTGAAGGGTTATTTCCTATTGCTGAGATATGACAGAAAGACCTTGTTCCATTCTCCATTCTTTATTCAATAATAACCAGAATCTGTATATAGAAGTCTGTATGCTTTAAGGTGCAATGTCAGTTTAAGACTGAGAGCATATAACATATAAACAAGGATACATACATATACAAATAAACCAGCCTGGTGGATGTGTGCTGGTGCCAGATCCATGCTCCATACTCACAGTATGTGAAATACTGGCAAACATGTCCTGTGAATAAGTTAGATCCATCTCCCTGTCATGATAGAGTCTGAATGTTGAGATAGATATTTGCAGTAATCAACCTACACAAAAAGACACAAATGAGCAAATATTAGTCTCCATGCAACGGCAAAGGAAAGACCATGATCTAAACATCCACAAACAATAATCTGGGTGCTTCCATCAGGACCAGGCCCACTGGTACTCTCCAAAGCTGACCTTCCCGAGTTTGTCAAGTCAGTAGAACAATGCCTCAATTGTATGTGGCTGCTGGGAATCCTGCATCATTACGGGTTAGCATTTCTTTCCTTTCTGAGCCTCTCCCTCACCTGGAACCCCTATTGGCCACCATTTGCACCTGCCTGGTGGCAGGTATGCACAAGACTTCTTGGCTTACCAGCCCCGAGCAAGTCACCAGCCCCATCCAATGCCAGGGTGGCAGAGATCGCCAGCGTGGAGATTTACCACCTCTGGTTCCATCTCTTTGGCACAATGGCCAAGCAATAGACGAGCAGGGTCCATGTTGCCTACAAGGCTGACTAAGGATACTCAATGTGGGCCGTCAGCCAATATAACCCATGGCTTCTGTCAGACTTTGTAACAGAAGAAGTCCAATGGAAACCTAAAGCAAATTTGGAGCATATTTCACTTGCTCATTTATAAAAGTCACATTTATTAACTTGAAAAGATTGCAGCCCGTCTTACTTCAAAACTATCCCCAACAAAATGAATTCATCCTGTCTCTCACTCAGTGGGTTTGGCTTGTTGTTTCCAAATATTTATGAATGGTTTGTAATGTTAACTTTCTGTAACTTTATTTTGCAAACCAATAATAAGCTCACATAATCATTGTAGGCACAGCCTCTTGTTCATAGTCCAGCACAACATAACTTCTCATCACAAATACAAAGGTAGAAGATTGATGCTCCATCATTGGGCACATCTCAGGCTGTGAGAGAAAGATTTTTGATCTCTTGGGGAATTGAGGGATACGAGGAGTGGGCAAGAACAAGGAGTTAAGCCCAAGCTCAGCCATGATCAAATTGATTAACTGAGCAGGCTCGATGAGCCAAATTGTCTCCTTCTATCCTTGTGCTCTTGCGCAGTTTACTAGCAGTAAAATATAATTAAATATTTCCATCAATGACTGACTGGGAAATTAGTGGATACATTATTTTATGATGTGGCGATGTCGGCGTTGGACTGGGGAGGGCACAGCGAGAAGTCTTACAACACCAGGTTAAAGTCCAACAGGTTTGTTTGAGACTCACCTGAGGAAGGAGCTGCGCTCTGAAAGCTAGTGATTCCAAATAAACCTGTTGGTCTATAACCTGGTGTTATAAGACTTCTTACTGTACATTTCTTTAGCAAGTTTATTATTTTGTTTGTTTAATATTTGAAGCTGCTAAAGAAGTTAAGAAGTAGGGGTAGGAGGTGGCCAGAAGGTGTTGGGTGTGGGTAGGGTGTTCTTTTAGAGGGTCGGTACAGAATCAATGGGCCGAATGGCCTCCTTCTGCACTGTAGGGATTCAATTAACCAAATCTTTACTGTGGGTGGGGGGACATTATGGGGACACTATTTAACCTATTCATTCCCACCACCAATTGCTAACCAGAACTGGGAGGTTGTACATGTCTCGATCAAGGATTGTGTGATTAGTTGTTACTCTCAGACTGCAGGTTTTAATTTCAAAGTAGAAGAAAATTTCCAGTAACTGAAAGCCACAACCCATAGCAAATTTATCAGCCTTTCCAAGTGGAATAAGCACTAATGATTCTATGGAAAACAGGAAAATAAAACATGTTTTTAAAAGCCTCACTAGAATTACTAAACAAAACATCAAATCCTTCCAACCCGATAATAGATCTGTTAACTTTGTCACCTGTTACTCTTGTGATCTCTTATATATTCTAATGACCAGCTCAGCCTCACTACAGGTGCGTTTCGTGCATTTTGAACTTGAAACAAAGTCGAGGTAGAACATCAGTAACTCCATTCCTCACCGGAAAGCCACACGATCTTTCCTCCTGATTACTGCCAACACAGTCAGCCACACCAGTTCCCCGGAATAACTCGTTACAAATGCGGGAGCGTTTCACCAAGTTCATGCCACAGGTGACAGGACAGGGTGTCCACGGTGTCCATGATGACCAAAGCCCAATCACTGCAATAAACAAAAAGAGTACAATCCAGAAATGGTTTTGTCACCTAGAACCTCGTGAGGCAGCAGCAGTCTGTGTATGTTTTATTTTACGCGTGGTGGCACAGTGGTTAGCACTGCTGCCTCACAGCGCCAGGGCCCCGGGTTCAATTCCAGCCTTGGGTCACTGTCTGTGCGGAGTCTGCATGTTCTCCCCGTGTGTGCGTGGGGTTTCCTCCGGGTGCTCCGGTTTCCTCCCACAGCCCAAAGATGTGCAGGATAGGTGGATTGGCCATGCTAAATTGCCCCTTAGTGTCCAAAGGTTGCCTAAATTGTCGAAAGGTTAGGTAGGGTTATGGGGTTACCGGGATAGGGCGGGGGAATGGGTCTAGGTAGGGTTCAAAGGGTCGGTGCAGACTCGATGGACTGAATTGACCCATTCTGCATTGTAGGAATTCTATGATTTCTTCTGTCAATTCTGGGATATAATTCTGTCGGTGAGACAGGTGTGTGAATGAAAATACAAACCGGAAGTGGTATAAAATGATTGGCTGATTCATTACCAGCCACTTGACATTGTCACAAAGTCACATTATCCCCTCTGACTCTCAAAGGTGTCTGAATGGACCCATTCCTTCTGCACAAAGTTAGATAATGAATGTTGGCTCTCAGTCCATCACAGCAGCAACAGTACCTCCCTCACAATTTGGAGCACGAGATCCAACTGATTTAACCTTCCCTTCCTTCACCCCAGGATGACAGTAATTGAAGATCTCCTACTGAGATGCACCGCCTCAGCTGCAGCCTGTGCAGCAGCAGTATGAGTTACACTGATGGCATTGGGGTGGAAAGGCTGCCAAAGGAAATTCAGCCAGTTCTGGGATTCTGGCGAAAATGACTCAAGGCTCGAGGGACCTGGCACCAAGTGATCAGATTATTGATGACCTGATCCTACTGGCTGTCACAGGGTCAGCTTGTGAATATCCTGCCCAGAAGAATTAAAGCAGCCAGATAGAAAATCCAAATGTGCTGCTTAAAGTGCTACTGTTTATCGAAAGGAAGGCAGGCTTCTTAATTTGGTGATGAAAAGACCTTTTGTTTTAAAGGCTCCGAAATGTTCAAACAAGTGTTCAACCCCTGAAATCAGAAGAAGAGAGGATGAAGGAAGATGAGAGAGATGTAGAGGTATGAAGAGGAGTTTGGGGGCATGTCAGCAGCCTGATCCCCCCCCCCCCCCCACCCCCACCTTATTAATAGTTAGTTTCCATGTTGGATAGGAGGACATTTTAATGTTTCGGTTGGTAGGGTATTCCCCAGAGGATGGTAGTGCACTAGACATGGCAGGAGAGAGCAATCAGGTGCCAGGCACCATCCATCACTGTAAAACTTGGGAACAGATGGGAACAAAGACATTGGCCACTTTGAGAAGGGTGTAAATGTCCAACAATCCCATGTACCCCGCACTGGCCATGATTCCATCTCACAAAGTGTAGCTCATTGACCTCGTCCCCATTTATTGCCCTTCCCACTGCCTTTCAGTACAACTCGGGCACACCCACAACACAATAAGGTTCACAGACCAGACACAACTAACATGTGAAAGCCTTGTCCGCTCACGCCTCTCATGTGTCAGTGTCTCAAATTCAAGCATCGACACTCAATGCTTCACATTGCGATGTCCCACTTGTGTAATGCAGCCATACCTTGTTGTTACTGGGGACCGGTTGAGATCAGACAGCAAGCTGTCGTTCTGTTACCTGGGCAGTCACTGTTTCCACATGCTGTACTCTGCTCTGCCGGGCCACTGCATTGTAACCCGCCATAGGCTGCAGGAGGGTTATCACAGATCCGAACTCTTGACTTGATCCCGAGACAGGAGGTTGTGCAGGTTGACCAGGGAGACCATTCCGACCATTGTCCATTAACTGCGGTAGACAGGAGTGTTTCATTGAGTGCGACAGTCAGGAAACACACACAAGACGCACTATTTTTACAGTATTATGAAGTGAAAAAGCCCTGTTTTCGAAGGAGCGGAATATTGCAGCACGGAGAACCCAATGCATCCCCAGCACTGCTAAAGTGATTAGTGATTTAAGCATCAGCTTAAAGCTAATCTGCAGTTGCCGGAAACCTGGGGAAACCCCCCCCCCCCCCCCCCCCCCCCCCGCCGCCAGGAAATGCAGGTCTGGCAGCATCTGTGAAGGGAGAAACAGAGTTGGTGCGACTCTTCTGCAGAGGTGTTGTGGATGGGTCATTTGCTCGCGAAACTCTGTCTCTCCCACCACAGATGCAGCCAGAGTTTAACCTGCATTTTCTGTTTTCATTTCAGTAAACACTTGGATGTTGTTGCTCAAAGCTCCGTGGATAAAGTTGCTGATCAGAAGCCTGGCTTTCCTGGGGGAAAGGTCTAAAGGAATAAGCACTGTGCTTCCAATCAGGCCCTACTGCAGAGGTTCTGCTATTTTAAATTGAGAATGATTACATTGGAAAACTTAGCTGGAGGTTCGCAATTCCAAATACTTCTCACAGTGAATCACTACATTGTGACCTTCCCCACACAAATATCTCCTTTCAAACTGATACTCTCTTCGTGTCTGTTACAATCCCAGCAAACGCTTGTGGGAGTCCCCGCCAGTACTCAGTGCAAGTATTGATATTTTAAAAAAACATTTAGATTACCCAATTAATTTTTTCCAATTAAGGGGCAATTTAACATGGCCAACCCACCTACCCTGCACATCTTTGGGTTGTGGGGGCAAAACCCACGCAGACACGGGGAGAATGTGCAAACTCCACACGGACAGTGACCCAGAGCCGGGATCGAACCTGGGACCTCGGGGCCATGAGGCAACAGTGCTAACCACTGCGCCACCGTGCTGCCGTAAGTCCTGACATATTTAGTCTCAGTATATACCTCTGATCTCAAACTGAACTCCCATATTGCGTTCTGCGGAAACGTTAACTCTGATTCTCTGCACAGATGCTGCCAGGGTCTGCTGAGTTTATCCAGCATTTTAGTTTTGTTTTTATCGCATATTGCCTTCTTTACTAAAACATAGAAATGTAGTTTCACCTCCTTTTCTCCTGCTTGTCAGCTCTGTAACACAAGAGATTTTACTTTCAGTGAACATACCTGGACACGGGTTGCCTGCTTTGCAGGGCGTCAGTTCTGCCGAGGGACCATCGCAACGCATGCCACTCTCAGGATGAGTGCACATGCGAATCCGCATCTTGTTCTGCATTCCACAAGTTGCAGTGCAGACTGACCAGGGAGACCAGGGGCTCCAAATGCTGGTGGCTGCAACACACACACACAGGAAATCTCTGTCCAGATTCATTGTCCTTCCGGGAAAAGCTAACTGAATCTTTCGAAATAAAAGTAGTAACATGGAGAGAGGCTGCATGAGTAAATCCAAACAGGAATCATCCCTAGCAATAACCAGGATTGCTCCAGAAGCAGCATAATCTGCTGACCCTTTCTGCAGCAACTCATCACTGGGGGTAAAGTTAACAGAATGGCTGAAGAGAGAAACATGGGTTCAGTCATGTCACAAAATAGTTAATATTTCTAACAGGTGAGCTCCATGTTTCTAGCTGTATGTATTTTGGTCATCAGTATGGAATGATTGGTTGGTGGGAGAAGAAAGTGGGGTTTATTTCAGTCTTATTTTCCATTATCCGCCTTGCCCTCCTTTTGTAGAATTTCCTCAGGAATCCTCTCTCTCCTCCCTAATGCCCACCTCTTTGAACAGGTCTTTGGTCACGGCCTCTAATATCTGCTTTTGTGTCTCAGTGTCTATGTTTCCCAGCTGCTTCTGTGAGGCACTTTGCAATGTTTAACTATATCAAAGGTACTACAGAAATTCAAGTTGTTGTTAGGGGGTAAGAAACAAATGTAAATTAATGAACAGCAGGTTACTGTATCACTGATGAAAAGGATCATGGGAGCAACATACAAGAGTGAGTGGCATTGTGGGATGGTCAGGCATTTCCAGTGAGCCGCTTGTTGCTGACCTGGTGAAGCAGCGGATGGATGGAATTTCAGGGAGTTCCATCAGGAGGGGCGGGATTGTCAGTAACACATTCTTCCAGCAAGCGCATTGGTGAGATATTGGCAGCACTTGATGATGGGCAGCACAGTAGCATAGTGGCCTCACAGCGCCACAGTCCCAGGTTCGATTCCCGGCTTGGGTCACTGTCTGTGCGGAGTCTGCACGTTCTCCCAGTGTCTGCGTGGGTTTCCTCCGGATGCTCCGGTTTCCTCCCACAGCCCCGAATGACGTGCTGTTAGGTATTTTGGACATTCTGAATTCTCCCTCTGTGTCGAACAGGTGTCGGAATGTGGCGACTAGGGGCTTTCCACAGTAACTTCATTGCAGTGTTAATATAAGCCTACTTGTGACAATAAAGATTAAAGAATCATTTTGGCTGATGACTGCATTATGGGAAGGACCCACAGGTTAAATATAGGGAGGAGGTTGGACAACACCTCCCACTGTCCCAAAGCACCTCACAGCTTTTGAGATGAACTCAGTATTTTGCAGACAAACACAAACAAAAACAAGAGCAATCACGTTAGAATGGTGGTGATCCTGATGGTGGATTGAACCAGGAAAGGTGAACACTCACATTTTTAAATTCTGGAATACTGATGCGGGAGAATGGAACAGATGGAGTGGGATTCTCCGCTGGAGGGATGCTCCATTTTGCCCCACAATGGGAAACCCCGTTAACCAGCCGGTGTAACGGAGAATCCCGCTGGCGGGGTGAAATGGAAACATGGAGCGGCGAGACGGAGAATCCAGCCCATGGTTTTTATTGTTCATAGGATGGAACATCACCGGCAAGCTCAATGTTTATTGCCCATCTCTAATTGCCCCTGAGAAGATTTTCAACACTATTACCCAGTCACCAAGTAGAGGAGAGGGAAATCTCTTGTTTCCCCACACTGACATTAATAAGCATCACCGACTGGGCCATGAACAATGGCCTTAACCCCAAGATTGTTGCTAATGTTAAGTTCTGCTTAATTTTGGAACGTGAATTGATGAGGAGCTGCAGAGCGAATGTCAAGGTTAATTTCACACGGGACTTTTCCCAATCAACTGGAGGAGTTTTAAACCACTAGAGTCAAAACTAAGTTCAAAGGAGATGAACAGCAATGTTGTAACAATGCGTCATTTCGCTTTTCTTTCTCAATATCAACTGTAATAGTGACTGGCAGTATTAAATGCTGGAGATTAACTGACGGAATGTTCCTTACCAATACATTGATTCCCGTCACCAAAATAGCCACTTTGACAAACACATTGAAATGATCCCAGGGTATTCACACACAGTGCACCCTGTTTGCAGATGTCTTTCTGCTGGGCACATTCATCGATATCTGCAGATTGAACAAACAGAGTTTGTCACATATAGAAAGAAAATTATAACCTGCACACATCTTATAGGGTGGGGATGATCCAGTACCCTGTGGAACTTACAGAATACAACCTCCCCCGATAAGGGGAGGGGGGACCCTTAACAATATCTGGTTATGTACAAATAGATTCGGCCAGTAAGGCACCGGCTAGAGAAGACCCAGTCGGGAGCTAATAATAGTTATTGCAAAATAAAGTTCACTTTTGTTTCAACAAACTCACTGCGGATTCACTGCGGCCTTTACAGAATGTAGCTATTCCAGCGTGTAAGGAAAGCAGAGATTGGTCTTTTCATGATGGCGTCTGAGGTGCCCCCGATACACTGTTCCGAGGCAAAGCAGGGCTCAGGGTCAGGGGACGAGGGAGAAAAGCCATCCCGGGGCCGTGGGGGCATTGTAAATCAGGGGGGGGATCGGGGGGGTGGGCTGAGGTCAGGAACGTGGGTGATCAGAGGGTTGCGTCTCTCTCTCTCTCTCGCGAGGAAGCTGGCAAGGTGTGGGGTTGGAGCGGAAATGGCAAAGGTTCGTAGTTTGGCCATTGTGCTGGGTCACCCGTGATCTTGGTTTGCCCATATGCAGACTGTGGTGGTGCCGGCTAATTCACAACAAACCTATCTTGGACAGGGAATATCAAGCAGATACAAGGCCTATTATTTGCTTATGTACAGAGCCTAACACCTGCTCCCAGCAGGGGTAAAGGTCACCCCTTGTCTCTTCTTAATCAATACGGTGTACGCACATTTCTAGTTTAAAGTATGCCCACACGTTGTGCTTGGCGTTATGAAGCTAGAGGCATGGTGCTGGGCAATACCATTCCTCACCCTCTGCGACTATGGCAATGCTTTGCCATTGAACCATGTTCACTAATTATTGATCGTTTAACAATCTTTGCCAGTTGCAGTGTCGTTTTCGCTGTTTAGTCAACTCACCAAAGATGTTATGGAAACTGGGAGTTATTCTGATTTAACTCGTTCAGCGCTGGGTGTGATTCAGCCGGGGAAAGAGTACATCCTCTCATGTAAATACTGTTCTCTAGTCTAATCAATACAGTAAATATTTCCATTGGCTGTTATTTGATTTACCTATACATGAAAATATGCCATCGCCCTCGTATCCATCAACACACTGACATCTGTATGATCCGTGTGTGTTGATACATCTGGCTCTGGGGAGGCAATGGAAAGGCATTCCCTGTATACATTCATTAATATCTGAAATGGAGACAAGAGAGATAAAGTTAGGAACTCAAACTATTGTCACTTCATTAGTGAATTACATGTTTTGAACGAGTTACAATTAGTTACACAGAGGGATATTTACATCTCAAATGTACAGATAGTGCAATGCACAAATGCTGTGATCTCAAAAACAGAAATCACTGCCTCGAGGAACCACGCTGATTGTAGTGATCACAGGACATTTAGTGACAGCAGGTCTAAAGTCGCTCAAACACACCAGGAGACCATAGAGTTCTAGACTTGGCATCACAAACACTCCACAGATTATCAATCTGGAGATTTACAGATCCACAATTTCAAAACTTGCAGTTATTGAAATTAAATGAAATGAAAAAATGAAATGAAATTAAAATCATTTATTGTCACGAGTAGGCTTCAATGAAGTTGCTGTGAAAAGCCCCTAGTCGCCACATTCCGGCGCCTGTTCGGGGAGGCTGGTACGGGAATTATCTCCAGGAGGAAGAAAGGAATAGGAAGATAAACAAATTGGGTGAGGTGGAGTGGAGTGGGAGAAGGTACCTGTCGATCAGAAACAGCAGAATGGGCCGCTTGAGCTGGGGTGCCTTTCTGTGCTGTGAATGTTATGTCATCCCAGCTAAATGTTGCAAACAAAACTAGTACATTTCCTCCATCTAGTGGTTGTGCTCTGCATTGCGGCTCGCTTTTGTAAATTGGGCCATTTGCCAGAATGCAACACCGTCCAGACCAGCCAATCAGATTATGATGGAAAATGACCCAATCTGAAGCAGTCCAGCATTTGACCAAAAGCAGACTATTTCCAAAGCCAGGCATTTCCAAAGGCAATGGCAGGGGTGGCGGTGGCAGCGGTGGGGCTGGGAGGAGTGGGGGTGGCAGGGGTGGGGGGTGGCAGGGGTGGGAGGGGTAGGGGTGGGAGGGGTGGGGGTGGCAGCGGTGGGGGTGGCAGGGGTGGGGGTGGGAGGGGTGACAGGGGTGGAGGTGGCAGGGGTGGGGGTGGGAGGGGTGGCAGGGGTGGGGGTGGCAGTGGTGGGGTGGGAGGGGTGGGGGTGGAGGGGTGGCAGCAGTGGGGGTGGGAGGGGTGGGGGTGGGAGGGGTGGGGGTGGCAGGGGTGGGGGTGGGAGGGGTGGGGGTGGGAGGGGTGGGGGTGGGAGGGGTGGGGGTGGCAGGGGTGGGGGGTGGGAAGGGTGGGGGGTGGGAGGGGTGGCAGGGGTGGGGTGGCAGGAGGTGGGGGGTGGGAGGGGTAGGGGGGCAGCGGTGGGGTGGCAGGGGTGGGGGGTGGGGAGGGGTGGCAGGGGTGGGGGTGGCAGGGGTGGCAGGGTGGGGTGGGTTGCAGCGGTGGGGTGGGAGGGGTGGGGGTGGAGGGTGGCAGCGTGGGGTGGGAGGGGGTGGGGTGGGGGGGGAGGGGTGGGGGGGGCAGGGGTGGGGGTGGCAGGGGTGGGGGTGGGAGGGGGTGGGGGGTGGAGGGGGTGGGGGTGGCAGGGGTGGGGGTGTGAGGGGTGGGGAGGTGCCAGTGGTGGGGGTGGCAGGGGTGGGGGTGGGAGGGTGTGGGGTGGGAGGGGTGGGGTGGCAGCGGTGGGAGGGGTGGGGGTGGCAGTGGTGGGGGTGGCAGGGGTGGGGGTGGGAGGGGTGGCAGGGGTGGGGGTGGCGAGCGTGGGGGGGGCAAAGGGAATCAGCTGGTTCCAATTTGATCAAATACTATTCAATCGATGCAAGCTAAGGTAAATATGGATGAGATCTGATTATAAATGAAACCACATTATTTTAATATTTCACACTTTATCTGGAATGTCTCCTTTGGAATGTTGGAAGGAAAGTTTTGCCCAGTGGAATTGTAAATACATTTAGAAATCACAGCTTTCATGGTTTTGCCCGGCCTGGCACCCAGAAGGTGCTGGTGGAGAGACAGAAACCGTTGAGGATAGGTTAACAGAATTAGCATTGTCTTATTGAACGTTTTGAAGTGATCGGATTTGGGGCTTCTCTATATTTAATGGTAGACCTAACGTGGATATCTGAGGCCTATTGATAAGGATTAAAGTGCCTGGGGCATGATCGAATGGCCTATTCGGGCCGACTCGAAGAAGGGAGGAAGCTCTCGCGAGATTCCCGATGCTCGAAATGCCTCACGAGATCTAACAAAATCTGGAAGCATTGTGATCTGGATCTCGTTCTCATTGGGCAAGACCCAGATTAACATATTTAAGTGAGCCATTAGGCTCCTTAAAATATGTTGGCGCCCGAGGCCCCGGGAACGGACGCGCGCGCCTGGGTGACCTCGCCATGGCGCTGTTTAGTATTGGTCTGGGCAAACGTGAGCCAGGTATGACAGCACCTGCTCATCAGGAAGTGACGGATGTGTCACCTCGACGGGATGTTCCTCATCAAGGCCGGAAAACAACAGAATCCCGTTTGATAGCCGGGTCGTTCTCGAGGCTGCAGGGGCTGACAATCAGCCCGCTATACGCATCCAAAACGGGACTCTGTTTTTTGCGCGTTACTTGGCTGTAATTGTACAAGGAGCACAGAAAGTTAGCAAGCAACTAGGAAAGCAAATGGCTTGTTGGCCTTTATGGTGAGGGGATATGAGTACAGAAATAAACCAATCTTGTGACGGTTGTACAGGGTTTTGATGAGACAATCTGGAATACCGTGCACAAATTTGGTTCCCATATTTAAGAAAATATAAATTTGCATTGGAGGTGATACAGCACAGGTTCATTAAATTGCTCCTTCGGATGAGGGGTTGCCCTCTGAAGAGATGCTGAGCCTATTGGGTTTATAGTCTCTGGAGGTGAGGAAAATGAGAGGTGATTTCATTGAAAATAGAAAATTCTGATGGGGTTATCATAGCTAATCATAGACTTTACAGTGCAGAAGGAGATCATTCGGCCCATCGAGTCTGCACCGGCTCTTGGAAAGAGAACCATCCTGAAGCCCACACCTCCACCCTGTAACCCAGCAGCCCCATCTAACCTAAGGGCAACTTAGCACAGGGTGGACACTGGGAGATTGTTTCGGCTGGTCGGGGAATCTCAAACACGGGGACACAGTCTCAGGATAAGGGTCCAATCATTTAGGACTGAGATGAGGAGAAATTACTTCACTATGAGGAGGCTGTGGTATTGTCGCTGGATTAGTCATCCAGGGACCCAGAGTCATCCTCTAGGGACCCGGGTTCGAAACCCGCCATGGGAGATGGTGAAATATGAATTTCAATAAAACTGAATTCAATAAAATGGAATTAAAAGTCTAAAGATGACCACAAAACCATTGTCGATTGTCTAAAACATCCATCTGGTTCTCTAATGTCCTTCAGGGAAGGAAATCTGCCACCCTTACCCGGTCTGGCCTACATGTGACTCCAGACCCACAGCAATGTGGTTGACTCTTAAAGGGCCCTCTGGGATGGGCAATAAATGCTGACCCAGCCAGCGACGCCCTCATCCCATCAACAATTATTTTTTAAACTCAAAGGCTTGTGAATCTTTGGAATTCTCTGTCCCAGAGGATTGTGGATGCTCCGAGGTTGACTATATTTAAAGGTGGGGTGGAAAGATGTTTGATCTCTCAGGAAATCAAGGATATGGGGAGTGGGCGGGAGAATGGAGTTGAAACCCAAGATCAGCCTTGATCATATTAAATGGTGGAGCAGGCTCGATGGGCCGAATGGACCACTCCTGCCCCTATTTACTCTATTCTTCTAAAATGGGGAAACAATTTTTTTACACAAGAGAGTTGTTGTGGCACAGAACATGACGGAAAGGACAATGAAAGCAGCTTCAACAGTAACTTTCAAAAGCGAGTTGGCTGAATGTTGAAGTGAAAAATGGCACAGCTGTGGAATTGGGCGTTAACCAAAGAGCCAGCACAGGCACAGTGGCCTCCTTCTGTGCTGTGTCCTTCCATATTTTACTCTACAACAAACCTTTGAAACACTCACCAACACAATGAACACCATTCCCTTCAAATCCAGCATTACACTTGCAGCCGTGAGTGCTCCTGATGCTACCAAAACAAGTCTTTGTTATATCTGCAGACCAGCAAAAGATGTTAAGAATATCTGTAACATTGTGCTTGACAAACTTCAAAATCAATCGTCAAACGAGCAGAGGAAAATTGACGAAAATTATTCTTGCACGGAAAAGTTTAAAAAAATATTTTTTGTTATAAGGTGTCTTCAAACTAATTGGTGGCGAGCTGCCCAATGGCAGGTCTCGTGTTTGTTTCTTCACATCTCGTTCGCCTGAGCATTCCTGCCCAGTTACTTTACTACAATGTGCCTGCAGACCTTTCCGAATCGTTTCAGGGAGCGGACTGTCTGCACATTAATAAGAAGTGAATGAGCGATTGGAGCGTGGTAAACCACTGTTGGTATCTCCCCGGCAAGCTCAACAAGCCCCCCGATGCCCTATCCCGAGGTACATGTGCCGGCGCACAGGTGGACCGACTCCGGACTCTGCACGACAACCTTTGTCACCCGGGAGTCACACGGTTGTACCATTTCATAAAGGCCCACAATCTGCCCTACTCCGTCGAGGAAGTACAGACAGTCACCAGGAACTGCCAGGTCTGTGCGGAGTGCAAGCCGCACTTCTACCGGCCAGGCCGTACGCGCCTGGTGAAGGCCTCCCGCCCCTTTGAACGCCTCAGTGTGGATTTCAAAGGGCCCCTCCCCTCCACTGACCGTAACACATATATTCTCAGTGTGGTCGATGAGTCCAGATTCCGCTTCGCCATCCCATGCCCCAATATGACGTCTGCCACCGTCATCAAAGCCCTAAACACAATCTTTGATCTGTTCGGTTTCCCCGCTTACATCCACAGGGACAGGGGATCCTCATTGATGAGCGATGAGCTGCATCAGTTCCTGCTCAGCAGGGGTATCGCCTCCAGCAGGACGACCAGCTATAACCCCCGGGGAAATGGGCAGGTAGAGAGGGAGAACGGGACGGTATGGAGGGCCGTCCAACTGGCCCTATGGTCCAGGAACCTCCCAGCCTCTCGCTGGCAGCAGGTCCTCCCGGATGCACTGCACTCCATTCGGTCATTACTGTGCACTGCCACTAACAACACACTCCATGAACGACTTTTTGCCTTCCCCAGGAAGTCCACATTCTGGGTGTCACTCCTGACTTGGCTCGCAGCTCCAGGACCCGTCCTGCTCTGTAGGCACATCCCACTCCACAAGGCGGACCCGTTGGTGGAGTGGGTGCAGTTGCTCCATGCAAACTCCCAGTATGCCTACGTTGCGTACCCCAATGGCCGCCAAGATACTGTCTCCCTCAGGGACCTGGCACCAGCAGGTTCCCCAGACACTTCCCTCCGGCCCGGCACCAGCCTCCTTTCCACTGGCGCTCCCACCAGCACCCCCCCAGGACCATCCTTCCTCCCCTTGCCCACGCCCGAGGATGAAGAGGATTTCGGCACACTCCCAGAGTCACCGAACATCAGGCCAGCATCAACATCGCTGCCGCCACTACGTCGCTCCCAGCGGAACATCAAGGCCCCGGACCGGCTAAACCTCTAACTGGTCCACTGAACATCAAAATACTTTTCTTTCGCTCTCAAATATGGTAAATATAAATTCATTCCTGTATATAGTTCTCCACCACCCCTGCCGGACTCAATTTTAATAGGGGGTGAATGTGGTAAACCACTGTTACACCTTTATTAGGTGATGTATGGTAGGACCTGTACTACAGGTTCGCCGGTAGTCCCTGCCTGCTGGCTCCGCCCAGTAGGCGGAGTATAAATATGTGTGTCCCTCATGCAGCAGCCATTTCGCCAGCTGCTGTGGGAGGCCACACATCTTAGAGCAATAAAGTCTCAGTTGTATCCAACTCTAGTCTTTGTTCAATTGATCGTGCATCGTGGAGATAATCAGTTTTCTGTACCTTTCCTGATGTTGAATAGCCGCTGGGCGACAGCCACACACCCGGGGACTTCGTGAGTAAAGTCATAAACAACAGCACGAATATGACCAAATTCATCCTCCCTGAAAACACGGAATAATAAGATTAAGAACAATAAAGTTGGTAAGCATTAATAAATGTAAACCCCAACTGTGGTGGTGGTGGTGGTGGGGGGGGGGGGGGGGGGGGGGGGGCACAATTCACTGAATTGGCTCAATGGCCGCTGTGTGTTGCAGTATAACTTCAGCAATGTGTGTTGTATCCCAGTGCTGGTTGGGGTTTTCCTGGGCACTGCCTCCTTGTCTTGACCCCGTGGTGATATAATGACATAAGCAATGATTAACAAGTGCTGCACAGACAGAAAAGTCACAACACAAAGCCGCAAAGCTGCTTAATTTCATATCTCTAACTATAAAATTGCTCATTCCACGGTGCCCCAAGTTCAAATTTGTTTTTATAACTGCACTGATGTAAAAATGCTTGTCCATGATAAGAAGTAAATGATGGAATCTTTCCTTATTCAGGATCACAGAGGACAATTCAGGCTCCAAAGTTCGAGGTGGCACAAATCAGCATTTGCTGATTTACCGATGGATTTTCATTTACATTTGGTTAATTCCTCCCGGTGTTGTATGAACAGTCCTCAGATATATACCTTGTTTCTGACATTCGCTTCAAAATGGACTTTTCTTCAATGAGAGGAAACCCGATCTGTCAATTTGTCCTCAACACGTCCCCTCTCTGCAAGTCACCAAAGCCTAGTTGGTTATACAATGAGAAAGGTTTCCTCTGGGTGCCAGGGCCTGGCAGAATCCTGAAATCCGTGATTTATAAATGCATCTACAATTCTGCTGGGTGAAACTCTCCTTCCAACATTCCAAATAAAGCATTCCTGATAAAGTGTGAAATATTAAAATACTGTACTTCCATTTGTAATCAAATCTCATCCCTAGCTTGCATTAATTAAATAGTTTACCATCAATCAATAATTGATCAATAATCACACACACCTCTCATTCATTAACCTTTAGGTAATGGGCTCCTATTTAACATGTTAACCTTTCCAATGCTTGAGCGCATTCCTCCACATTAAATTCCACGAATCATTGCTGGACCCGGCAACTTTTTCTCTCAACCAATCTCCAGTAAGCAGGCACCATGTTGCTATTTACTCTAAAAGAGATGTCACCAGGAACCTAATGAATGAATTTCAGACCATTAATGATAAACACTGCTGAACCTAGAAATCAAAGTAAAGCAAAATACTGGAGATCCTGGAGATTTGAAAGAAAAGCAGGAAATGCTGGAAAAACTCAGAATCTGTGGAGAGACAGAGAGAGTTAATGTTTCGAGTTGTTGGTGTGACTCTTCTTCAGAGCTGCCGATACCAGCTCAGATTTAATGTTCATGTGTCGTTTCTGTTGAACGGGGAATCTATAACACGGGGGCACAGTCTCTGGATAAGAAGTTGATCATTTAGAACTGAGATGACGAGAGATTTTGTCACTCAAAGTGTTATGAATCCTTGAAATTCTTCATCTCAGAAGATTGTGGATGCTCCTTTATTGAATATATCGAAGATGAATCTCTCGGGAAATCAGTGGATATGGGAGTGGGGAGGAAATTGAGGTTAAGGCAGAGGATTAACCCTGGTCATATTGAATAGCAGGTCAGTCTCGAGATACCCAATGGTCTGCTCCTGCTCCCATCTCTTATGTTCTTCTATCATGTTGTACAGGTCCTTGCTGATGATTCCCTTATTTCCACTTTCTTTATTTTTGCTGTTATCATTTTGACCCATGGATGGTTAATGGACATGTATCATTGAGTCGAGCAGCAAACAAAATGAGAAATTCAAAAAATTGTGACATAGTATATGGTGCAAGTCTTCGAGCAACAGAACTCAGACTCTGTGGCACCCAAGCGATGAGGTGGGACTTGGTTCGATTGATTGGCTGATGGCTAATGAATTGGCAAAAGGCTGCATTCTGCCCAGTAACAGGAGGTGATTGGATCCGGCCTGAGTGGGATGATTTCCAGAGACCCAGGGAAAGCAGAGTCGGGTTCCTGGACCCTCAGACGAAACAACCTGCTCTTCTCTCTCTCTCTCTCTCTCTCTGAGGCTGGAAAGCAGAAACCTCGACTTCAAAGCCTGTTTTGAAAGACAGTATAAACCACCATCTGAAACAAAGACTCATCTTTTTTACTTTTACTTATAATTTTATGCCCCTCTTCTCTACACTGTGTGTGTTTGTGTGTGTGTGTGTGTGTGTGTGTGTGTGTGTTAGTGTGTGTGTGTGTGTGTGTTGGGGTGTGTGTGTGTGTGTGTTGTGTGTGTGTGTGTGTGTTTGTGTGTGCATTGGTGTGTGTGTGTTGGTGTGTGTGTGTTGGTGTGTGTGTGTTGGTGTGTGGGGGTGTATGTGTGGGAGTGTGTGTGGGAGTGTGTGTGGGTGTGTGTGTGTTGGTGTGTGTGGGTGTGTGTGTGTGTTGGTGTGTGTGTTGGTGTGTGTGTGTGTGTGGGTGTGTGTGTATGTGTGTGTGGGTGGTGTGTGGGTGTTGGTGTGTGTGTGTGTGGTGTTGGTGTGTGTGTGTTGGTGTGTGTGTGGGTGTGGTGTGTTGGTGTGTGTGTGTGTGTGTTGGTGTGTGTGTCTGTGTGTGTGTGTGGGTGTTGGTGTGTGTGTGTGTTGGTGTGTGTGTTTGTGGGTGTTGGTGTGTGTGTGGTGTTGGTGTGTGTGTGTGTGTGTGTTGGTGTGTGTGTTGGTGTGTGTGGGTGTGTGTGTTGGTGTGTGTGTGTGTGGTGTTGGTGTGTGTGTGTTGGCGTGTGTGTCTGTTGGCGTGTGTGTGTTGGTGCGTGTGTTGGTGTGTGTGTGTTGGTGTGTGTGGGTGTGCATGTGGGTGTGTGTGTAGTTATGTGTGTGTGGGTGTGTGGGTGTGTGTGTGTGTATCGAGGGTGGGCCAAGTTAAAGTGGGGAGTTAGAAATTTGATAATAGTTAACCAGTTGTATTTGCTGTTTATTTAATTATAGTTCTTGTTATAAATAAACAGTAATTGTGTTTAAATTTACAAACCTAGTGACTGTAATTATTGGGCAGCCAAGGGCCAAAGACTTTGTGTATATTTCTAAGAATTATTGGTTATTTCAATTGTGTTGAGACTCCGGGTCAAGGGGGCTGGAATTGACTGCGTACTAGCCCAGGGGGTTGCAACAAAGTTGAGACTTGCAGATACAGAGATCTGACTTCTTTCTTGCCTTTGAGTCAAAAGAGTCCAGGTTCGGGTCCAGGGCTTGAGCACAATAATCAAGGCTGATACTTGAGTGCCGTACTCAGGGAGTGCTACAGTGTCACTGACATGTCCTTGGAAGAAACATCAAACTTAAGCCCCGACTGCTTTAACAGCTGAATGTCAAAGATCCCATGGCACCCGATAGTGGCGGTCTTCGGGGTTTCAGACCAGCCAGATCTATTCCTGGGGAGGAGGGCGGACGCCCTTGCCTTTGCCTCCCTGATTGCCCGCCGTAGAATCCTGTTTGGCTGGCGGTCAGCAGCACCGCCCAGAGCTGCAGACTGGCTGTCCGACCTCTCGGATTCTCTCCAAATGGAGAAAATCAAATTCGCCATCCGAGGGTCGGACGACGGCTTCCACAGAACGTGGGAGCCATTCATGCAATTGTTCCGGGACCGGTTTGTGGCCAACGTACAAGAGGAAGAATAGTCGGGGGAAGGTAGCCGGCGGGGAGGGGGGGGGGGGGGGGGGGGGGGCTACGGGCTCGTTACGGGGGTTTGATGGCTAGCTAAGGCCCAAAACCAAACTAAATAAATGCCAATAAACATGTTGGGGAATGTAAAATATGTATGCCGGCAAAGAGGGGGAGGCCACAGTTATTACTACGAAGATGCTCACCTGTAAATATATATGTTAATTTTTGCGTGTTTTTTTTCCTCTCTCTAACAATTTGTAATTTGTTCAATATAAAACATGAAAACTGAATAAAGAACATTTATTTAAAAAAAAGATCCCATGGCACTATTTTGAATAGCTGGGGGGGGGGGGGGGGGGGGGGGGGGGGAGATCCCTGATGTTCTGCCTTTATTAAGCCCCCAGTCAATATGACAAACCCAGATTATCTGATCAATATCACATTGCTGTTTACTGGGGGCTTGCTGTGTGAAATTAACTGTTGTGTTTTCTCCATCACAGTTGTGACTACTGAGCTCATTCATGAAGGTCCTGCCTTCTCAACATTGCCCCTCGGAAAGCAGGAGGCATGGCAGTGTGAGATAAGGACAGGGAACTCTATAGAGGGGTAATTAGGGAATGGAGCCTGGGTAGTAGGGGACATTGTTTTTTAGCATTTTTTGCGTGTCTCGGCCCACCCGGTTGTTGAAGAAATGTTAATGCATTAAACTGAAAATTACAAATGCTTCAATTAAATATTTTCTAAGAAACGCATTGCCCCTCGCCTGAGGTGCGGTAAATCACCAGCAGTCAGCTCTCCTCCTCAAAGGGAGAAGCTGCTTATGGTCATCTGGGACTATGGCGACTTAACCCAGTGACTACACTTTAAAAATACTTCATTGGCTGTTACGTGCTATGAGAATCCAGTGCTGTAGGAACCCAAAATTTCTCTCTTTTTCCTCTTTGTAACAAACTATGCATTTTGATAGATTAAAGGCCTTTTAAGTGTACAATGAAAGGTGTACACATATTAATTCTGTAATAGCTTTGTGCTGCAAATACAATGAGTAATAATTGCTCTCAGTATAAACTCTAGATGCAACTGACATCTTTGTCAAATTTCCTAAAATTCTATGGCACAAGAAAATATACAGCACCGTATAATCCCTACTTTGTTAAATAGGGAAAGGGTTGAAGTTCATTGTGAATTGGACACTGAAGAATATTCAGCGTTACCTTACTCCATTAATTAAGATGCCCTCTGTTCCATCACCTAAAACGGTTATATTTTCCCCAAACTGGGACAGTATCAAAGGCTCTTTAAACCATCTAATAAATGCCGTCTTCGAAATAGCAACATAGGGCGCAACATGGATTTGTATAATATCTCCTGTTAAATATTCTCCAATATCTGCAAAAGATAAGAAGCAAAACCTCATTAATGCCAAACAATACATACAGACTGCCATATCATTATGTTATTCTTTTGTCTAATTCGACACATCGATATATAAACAGCAACCTCCAGGGATTTGCAGTGTCCTATTTCTCATCAACCTTTATATTTAATCCAGTTTTATCTTTAAAACCATTTTAGCCACAATATATAAAAGAACACTTTTATTTCTTAGGCTCACAAATTTCTTAGTGCCATAAAAGGACGACTATATTTGCTGCATTTACCAATAATTGCAAATATTAGATACACTGGCACAGTTACTCTCTCTCAATTAGCCTTTCCTTTAAAGTTGCTAGTTCGAGGAGGGCTTAACTAAGAAAATGTGTAATTCCTTCAGTTGACAAGGGTTGTTGCAACTTACCACATCCATTCATATCAATTCAATTTCCTCACTCTCCTCATTTTTTTTAAATTTAGAGTACCAAATTTTTTTTTTTTCCCCAATTAAGGGGCAATTTAGTGTGGCCAATCCACCTGCCCTGCACATCTTTGGGTTGTGGGGGTGAGACGCACGCAGACACAGGGAGAATGTGCAAACTCCATACGGACAGTGGCCCAGAGCCGGGATTGAGGGCAGCACGGTAGCATTGTGGATAGCACAATGGCTTCACAGCTCCAGGGTCCCAGGTTCGATTCCGGCTTGGGTCACTGTCTGTGCGGAGTCTGCACATCCTCCCCGTGTGTGCGTGGGTTTCCTCCGGGTGCTCCGGTTTCCTCCCACAGTCTAAAGATGTGCAGGTTAGGTGGATTGGCCATGATAAATTAGTGTCCAAAATTGCCCTTAGTGTTGGGTGGGGTTACTGGGTTATTGGGATAGGGTGGAGGTGTTGAACTTGGGTAGGGTGCTCTTTCCAAGAGCCGGTGCAGACTCGATGGGCTGAATGGCCTCCTTCTGCAATGTAAATTCTATGATCTATGAACCCGGGACCTCAGCTCCGTGAGGCAGCAGTGCTAACCACTGCGCCACTGTGACGCCATCGCTCTCCTAATTTAACACATAAGTTAACATTTCCGCAGAAGTTATCTGGTTTGTGCTGTGCTAACATGATCATAGATTTGTGTTGCTAATGGTGATCATGTGACCTCTTAAATTTTTGTAGAACCTTTTAATCAATCGCATTAACCAATTGTGGTCATTTGGCAATTTTTTTTGTTACTTATAATATTTTATTCCCAATTATTACAACATTAATAGCAATATCTAATACTAGCTGGAGAGCAGGAAGATAGCAAGAAATATTAAAACGCTACAATGCATTTCTAGAATGTATAAGAAACCTACATTTAGCATGGCCTTCCTGGTTTTTTACATTTACTTTCTGTTGCCACAATTTTAGAAGTGACAATTCTTACTATTGTTTCTTGTTAATTGGCCCAAAATAAATGGAGCAGAAATCAGACTAAACATTAGGGACTTGCTCATCACAAACATGGCAAGCAGCCAGACAGTTGTCAATTAAAATCTAACGAAAAACAGCCCATCTTAATTAATCAGTCAAGAAAATTAAACCAACAATTAAAAAAATAAAAAGATAACACAATTGAATCATCCAAAATGTTTTGGAACCTGTATAGATCAGAGTCGCTGGGAGGTGTGTCGGATATGAGAGAGGTTTTGGGCGGTTGGAATGCCCCGAGGTAGGAGAGGAGGAGAGCGGATTGGAGGAGGCAGTGGGGGTGGAAGAGGTGCAGGTAGCGATAGGGAAGATGCAGATGGTTTCCGCGTGAGGACAGTTTTCGGAAATGAGGTGGGGGACTTTGCTAGAAAAGCTTTTCCAACCTTTCCGATAGTGCCTGCCACCTCGCTGATGGAGGAGGTTCTGTCGGTAATGGAAGGTGAGGTCGTCTGAGTGATTTATGTGAAGGATTTTAGGAGGGTAAGGTGTCTATGGGAGGAGGAGTTGGGGTTGGCGCTGGAGGAGGGGATGTGGGGTGAGGTGCTGCGGAGGGTGAATGCCTCAATCTTGTGCGTGGGGCTGGACTTGATACAGTTGAAGGTGGTGCACAGGGCGCATTTGATGAAGTCTACGATGAGCTGGCTGCTGAGGGGGTAGAGGACACTTGCGAACGGTGTGGGAGGGGCCCAGCTAATCATGGTCACATGTTCTGGTCCTGCCCGAAGTTGGAGAAATTCCGGAGATTGTTTTTCAGCACCATGTCGGCGATCCTGCATGTGGATTTACAGCTGGGTCCCCGGGGAGCCATATATAGGGTGGCAGACCTGCCGGAGTTGCAGGCGGGAGCGGGGGTAGATGTTTAAGCCTTCGCCTCGTTGATCGCTCGCAGGTGGGATCTGTTGGGGTGAAGGTCACACCCTCCACCCTGTGCATCGGCATGGCTGGGGGTTCCAATGCAGTTCTTACATCTTGAGGAGGTGAAATTTTCCCCAAGGGGGGGGGGTTAAATGAGGGATTCTACAAGAGATGGGGTTTGTTTATTTTGCATTTTGGAGAGATAGTTAGCATCAATTATTGGGGCCAGGGTTGGTGGGGGGGGGGGGGGGGGGGTGCAGAGTTTATTGTATTTGGGGGTGTCATATTTTTACTTTGTTTTGTAAAATGTTAAAACGCTACAAATGTTAATAAAATGCTTTTCAAAACCTTTTTGAATTGTCAGTTCAAGCTGTAAATTGTTCGATTGATTACTTCCCAAACAATTTCATAACAAGTTGCAATATGTATTTTAGGGACTTTCTCTGATAAATCTTTTACTGGGAAACTATTGTTTAATATTTTTTTTAATTCAGTGGGATGGAAAGACAAAGTGTAGTTGGTGAAAGCTCTTGTTTTCCTTTCTGTTCCAGCTGAGAATTCTTCAGACCAAAACAAATTGTCACATTTTGTATTATTTGTTTTAAGGGCGGCACGGTGGCGCAGTGGTTAGCACTACTGCCTCACGGCGCTGAGGACCCGGGTTCGATCCTGGCCCCGGGTCACTGGCCGTGTGGAGTTTTCACATTCTCCCCGTGTCTGTGTGGGTTTCGCCCCCACAACCCAAAGATGTGCAGGGTAGGTGGATTGGACACTTAATTGCCCCTTAATTGGAAAAATTAATTAATATATATAAAAATATCTGTTTTTAAAATGTCACATTTTGAATGTAAGTTGAAGTTTACTGGAAGTTAATTAAATGTGTCTTGCTATTTTGCCACAGTCAAAAATGTGTATTCACCATTTCCTATCATGTCTGTTTGCTAAGATATTGTGTAATATTCTTGTTGGGTTTTCTAAATTTGCGCATCTTTAAGTGTGGAAACAGAAAGAGTTCCTCTTACCAATTGGAGGGCTGTCGAGAACAAAGTAATATCGCATTCGTGAGGGATTTAACAGTTCAAAAGGAGCATCATCGTACGGTTCCATTTCCTCTTCCACATGTTTCATAATATCAGTTTCCAACTCAGCCCAAAACCGATTTGGGTAGAAATCATCTTCACTAATGTTGATCAGCTCAATTTCCAGATTCTGGTTCTTCAACAAGACTCTGGGAAGTAGGTTTGCAGGAGGGGTCAGCCTTTTCCTGTAGCTGCATGAAAAAATGCATTCCATTGGTCAACCCCGAATTTACAACTCCCAAACAGCTGCCTGTGCTAATCAATACATGTTGCTATTTGTTTTTGAAAATTATTTTTATTCAAAGTTTTTCATTTTTACAGTACACAACCTCCCCTCCCTCCGGTACCCTACCCCCCCCCCCCCCCCCCCCCCCCCCCTATTCAACTTTGGGCAGGACCAGAGCATATGGACATGATTAGCCAAGCCCCTCCCACACCGCTCGCAACTATCCTCCCCCCCTCAAGCAGCCGGCTCATCCTCGCCTACGTTAACTGTGCCCTCTACACCACTTTTAGCTGAATCAATCCCAGCCTCGCACACGAGGTTGTTGCATTGACCAATCACAGCACTTGGCACCATAATCCCTCCTCCAGCACCATCCCCAACTCTTCCTCCCATTCGGCCTTAATCCCTTCCATGGACTCCATGTCCTCCTGCATAATCCTGCTGTAGATCACTGAAATCCCCCCACTGTCTAACCCCCCCCCCCCCCCCCCCCCCACTGGCAACATGTCCTCCAACAACATTGAGGACAGCACCACCGGGAATGTCGGGAAAACCTTTCTTGCGAAATTCCACACCTGCATCTATCTGAAGCCCCCCTCATGCTGGAGCCCATAATTCACCCCCAGCTCCTCCAAACTGACAAATCTCCCCTCCAGAAACAGATGCTTCATCTCTCTCACCCTCTCTCCTGCCATCCCCGAACCTCACATCCATCCCCCCCCCCCCCCCCCCCCCCACACCGGCTTGAACTCGTGACCCCCTCTTATCAGCATCACCTTCGACTCTGCCCTCAACCTGAACTGCTGTCAAAATTGCCCCCAAATCTTCAGCGTGGCTATCCACTACGGGATATCCCGAATACCTCGCCAGGGTAAACGGTAGCGGTGCCATTGCCAGCACTGCAATCCCGACCCTTTACAGGATTCTGCCTCCGTCCTCACCCACAGAGCGTCTCTGTCTCCCTACTCCAGCCGCGCGCTCTCTTCGCATTCGCCGCCCAATAATAGTGCTTCCAGTTTGGAAGGGAAACCTCCCACCCACCCCCCCCCCCCCCCCCCCCCCCGCTGCTGCCCTCGTTGGAGCACCACCTTCCTTACCCTGACCACCTTCCCTGCCCACACAAACGACAAGACCTGCCTGTCCATTCCCCAAAAGACCAGCAGACACTGGAACAGAAACAGGAACCGTGGCAAAATATTCATTTTTGCTGCCTGCACCCAACCTGCCAGTGACAAAGGGCGACTGTCCTATCTCCCCTAGTCCTCCTTCACCCTCCCCACCACCTCGTAAAATGCAGCTTACGAAGTCGTGCCCTGGCCACCTGCACCCCCAAATATCTAAACTGAGTTTTCGCTATCCGAAATGACAACATTCCCAAAACCGGCCCTTGCACCTGGAGAAGACACTACAAAGCACTCACTCTTCCCTAAGACACCCCAAATTTCCTTGGTAACCCCCATTATGTCCCTCACCGAAGAGTCAGGGTCTGAAATGTACAGCAGCAGATCATCTGTTCCCCCCGCCCCACTATCCCCATCGCTAAATCCAAACTCCTCAACGCAATAGTCAAGGGCTCTATCGCCAACCCAAACAGAAGGGGGGACATGGGATACCCCACCACATTCCCCTAAACAGTGGGAGTACCCAAACTTCATATCATTTGTCCACACACATGCTGTCAGATCCTTGTATAATAATTTCACCGATGTCGCAAACTTAGGCCCAAATTCAAATTTCCCTCTCAGCACAGGGCTAAATCGCTGGCTTTTCAAAGCAGACCAAGGCAGGCCAGCAGTGAGGTTTAATTCCAGTACCGGCCTCCCTGAACAGGCACCGGAATATGGCGACTAGGGGCTTTTCACAGTAACTTCACTTGAAGTCTGCTTGTTAGAATAAGCAATTTTCATTTCATTTCAAATAACTGCACTCGAACACCTTCTCTGCACCTAATACCACCACCATCTCTAACTCCCTCCCCTCTGCCGGAGAAAGCACCACATTCAGCAGCCGCCGCATGTTCGATGGCAGCTCCTGCCCTTGGCAAACTCAGTCTGATTCTCCCCCACCACCTTCTGGAGACACTCCTCCAGCCTCACCACCAACACCTTCGCCAATACCTTGGCATCCACATTTAGTAGAGAAATGGGTCTGTACGACCCACAGTCCACCGGATCCTTCTCCTTTCTCAGTAATAGTGAGATGGATGCCTGCCTCATTGTCTCCAGCAATCCTCCCTTTACCATCACATCGTCAAACATTTCCACCTTCAGCGGCGACAATTTAACCTGGAACTTCTGATAAAATTCCACTGGAAACCCATCTGCCCCCCGGTGCCCCATCCACCCCCCGGAGCCCCATCCGCCCCCCGATGCCCCATCCACCCCCCGGTGCCCCATCCGCCCCCCGGAGCCCCATCCGCCCCCCGATGCCCCATCCGCCCCCCGGTGCCCCATCCGCCCCCCGGTGCCCCATCCGCCCCCCCCCCCCGATGCCCCATCCGCCCCCCGGTGCCCCATCCACCCCCCGATGCCCCATCCGCCCCCCGGTGCCCCATCCGCCCCCCCCCCCCCCCCGATGCCCCATCCGCCCCCCGGTGCCCCATCCGCCCCCCGGAGCCCCATCTACCCCCCGGTGCCCCATCCCCCCCCCCCCCCCGATGCCCCATCCACCCCCCGGAGCCCCATCCGCCCCCAGGTGCCCCATCCCCCCCCCCCCCCGATGCCCCATCCACCCCCCGGAGCCCCATCCGCCTCCCGATGCCCCATCCGCCCCCCGATGCCCCATCCGCCCCCCGGTGCCCCATCCCCCCCCCCCGATGCCCCATGCGCCCCCCCCCCGGTGCCCCATCCGCCCCCCGATGCCCCATCCGCCCCCCGATGCCCCATCCGCCCCCCGATGCCCCATCCGCCCCCCGGTGCCCCATCCCCCCCCCCCCCCCGATGCCCCATGCGCCCCCCCCCCGATGCCCCATCCGCCCCCCGGTGCCCCATCCGCCCCCCGGTGTCCCATCCACCCCCCGGTGCCCCATCCCCCCCCCCCCCGGTGCCCCATCCCCCCCCCCCGGTGCCCCATCCGCCCCCCGGTGCCCCATCCCCCCCCCCCGGTGCCCCATCCGCCCCCCGGAGCCCCATCCACCCCCCGGTGCCCCATCCACCCCCCCGGTGCCCCATCCCCCCCCCTCCCCCCGATGCCCCATCCGCCCCCCGGAGCCCCATCTACCCCCCGGAGCCCCATCTACCCCCCGGTGCCCCATCTACCCCCCGGTGCCCCATCTACCCCCCGGTGCCCCATCTACCCCCCGGTGCCCCATCTACCCCCCCGGTGCCCCATCCGCCCCCCGGTGCCCCATCCCCCCCCCCCCCCCCGGTGCCCCATCCGCCCCCCGGAGCCCCATCCGCCTCCCGATGCCCCATCCGCCCCCCGGTGCCCCATCCGCCCCCCGGAGCCCAATCCGCCCCCCGGTGCCCCATCTCCCCCCCCCCCCCCCGATGCCCCATGCGCCCCCCCGGAGCCCCATCCGCCCCCCCGGAGCCCCATCCGCCCCCCGGAGCCCCATCCGCCCCCCGATGCCCCATCCGCCCCCCGATGCCCCATCCGCCCCCCGGAGCCCCATCCACCCCCCGGAGCCCCATCCGCCCCCCCGGTGCCCCATCCGCCCCCCGGAGCCCCATCCCCCCCCCCCCCCGATGCCCCATCCGCCCCCCCGGAGCCTCATCCGCCCCCAGGTGCCCCATCCGCCCCCCCCGATGCCCCATCCACCCCCCGATGCCCCATCCGCCCCCAGGTGCCCCATCCGCCCCCCCCGATGCCCCATCCGCCCCCAGGTGCCCCATCCGCCCCCCCCGATGCCCCATCCACCCCCCGATGCCCCATCCACCCCCCGGAGCCCCATCCACCCCCCGATGCCCCATCCGCCCCCAGGTGCCCCATCCGCCCCCCCCGATGCCCCATCCACCCCCCGATGCCCCATCGCCCCCCGGAGCCCCATCCGCCCCCCCCCGGAGCCCCATCCGCCCCCTGGAGCCCCATCCGCCCCCCCCCCCGATGCCCCATCCGCCCCCCCGGTGCCCCATCCGCCCCCCGGTGCCCCATCTCCCCCCCGATGCCCCATCCGCCCCCCCCCCCCGGAGTCCCATCCGCCCCCCGGTGCCCCATCCGCCCCCTGGAGCCCCATCCGCCCCCCCCCCGGTGCCTTGCCCGACTGCATCTCCCCTATTGCTGCTCTCACTTCCTCCAACCCTGAAGGCTCCTCTAACCCGGCTGTCTTCTCCTCTCCCACCTCCAAACACTCCAGTCTCTCCAGAAACTCTCTCATCTCCGACATCCTCTGCAGCTCCGACTTATACAAATCCCTATAAAATTCTTCAAACACCTTGTTCACCTGCACCACCACCAACCCACCCGTCCCATCCCTAATCTGCACGATCTCCCTTGCTGCTGCCTGCCGATAAAGCTGGACTGGCAGTAATCAAGTGGCCTTCTCTCCGTACTCATACCCAAACCCTGGGCGCACATCTCAACTGTCGAACCCCCCTCCCCGTGGACAATGCCTGCAAATCCTTCCTCCTCACCAAAGTCCCGGCTCCGGGTCCTTCACATATCTTCCATCTACCTCCAAAATCTCCTGTCTCAGCCGCTGCACTCCATCCCGCGTCTCCTTATCCTCCTTCGCCTTGAATGAGATGACCTCACCCCTGACTACCGCCTTCAATGCCTCCCAAACTACCGACGACGTGACCTCCCCATTTCGGTTAAACTCCACAAACTCCTCAATCACCTTCCCCGTCTTAATGCAAAAATTCCGGCCTACCAACAGAACCATGTCCAACCTCCACACCGGCCTCGGGGCCAGACCCTTCTCCAAGACCACATCCTCCCAGTGGTCCGGCATCACCATCGCCGAATACTCTGCCTTCATCACCACAGCTCGCAGCACCTTCCCCACCACTAAAAAGTGCGAAATCCTCCACGGATCCACTCCTCCCGTCTCCTTCATGAACCCGGCCAACAGCTTTGCCCCCCCCCGCCACCGAAGGGACCAGCGAGCGTGGCCAGGACCTCCGGGTCCAGCACCATATTCCAATCCCCCATCCCCCAAATCAGCTGGTGAGTATCCAGATACGGAACAGCTGCTAACATCCCCCTCACAAACCCGGCGTCATCCCAATTCGGGGCATGTACGCTAATCAACACCACAATCCTCCCTTCCGACCAATGTACATGCTGCTATTTATCCTTGGCAAAAGCAGTTGTCCTGATTTCTGTTTCTATTCCTGGAGGATGGCCTACTGGCCTCAGGAGGAGCTGGGAGCCTGTGCCTGTTGGGAAAAGTGTGCTACACAATCTGCAGAGTCACTGGCCTTGCTGACTGTTCCTGGCTTTCTTCCTTACCAGCTACAGACTGCCATCTTTTGATGCCAGGTCAGTCTGTATCAACATGGGAATGGTATAATTTCAGCCTAAGAGTTGAAGAGAACTATCCTTTAATATCCCCATGCTCCCTCAGCTCACACAATCTTACCAAAAGCCTATACAGAACTATATATCTCTGACTCAGATTTAAATACTGTTAAAACAATAGGGGAAAATGGAATAAATCCCAGGAGATTGTTTGATTTCTGTTTAGTATTACAAAATAATGTTTTAAGCAAGGGGAAATTCTGGGAGCTCAGGTCAAAGTGAAGAATGTTGGATATCTGAAATCAGTTTAAGACAATTCAGATGAAGGCACCATCTGAGATCAGTGTTTTTAAAGAAACTAAATTAAATAGAGAGATCTCCCGGAAAGATTATTCCAGCGTACACCTCATGATGATGCAGTCAGGAGATGCACCAATTGGCCTGAAGCTAATGAACACAGGTCTTGGATTCATTTCCTGCTCTGAGCTGTGTTAGCTTCTCTCATCTGGATTGTGTGCTGAGAGTGAGGCCGACAAGCAACGACAATTTTCCATCGCATTCACTATCCATATGATCCTGCGGTAAAGTGCCCATGTGTAGATCTCAGGTGACAGGATGGGTCAGCGAAGTAGCGATGAGGCTCAACTCACAGCAGCCAGTGAATCTTAGCTCCACAAAGTGGCTGTTTGTGACTTGTACAAAAATGCCGAGGTTACACAGAGTGTTTAAGAGCAGGGAATGAATTTGGGACCATGGCCAGGCCAAGGGACACTTGTTCTGGGAGATGTTTGTCAAGGGGCCCAGGTGAGGTTGGTAAATGACACAATGAAAAGCAACAGAAGTGGAAGAGCTGGAGGCAAAATGTGGAGCCACTGGCTGGGAGAGAAATGGAAAGTTAATCTGATTTGTGAAGGGATGCAACACAGCGTCAAACACCTTTTAATGTAATGGCAATGCTGAGCATTTGAGGCAGCACTTTAAGCTGGGGGCTGGGTCAGGGGTGCTGCCAATCAGGGGGAATCACAGGTTCGAGTCGGGGAAGCTGGATGGGAGGTTTCGGAGATGGGAGGAAAGGGGGGTCAGGGTATTAAAAGATCTGTTCCTAGGGGGACGTTTTGTGAGCTTGGAAGAGTTGGGGGAGAACTATAGATTGGGGCAAAGGGAAGGGATTAGGTATCTGCAGCTCCAAGACTTTGCTAGGAGGAGGTTCCGAGCTTCCCAATAGCGCCGACACCCTCGCTGTTGGAAGAGGTATTGGCGACAGGGGGATTGGAGAAGGGGGTGGTGTTGGCGATTTATGGGAAGATTCTGGAGGAGGACAGGATGTCTATGGAAGGGATTAATGCCAAGTGGAAATAAGAGTTGGGGGAGGTAATGGAAGATGGTTTGTGGTGTGAGGTGCTATGAAGAGTGAATACCTCAACCTCATGCACGAGTTTGGGGCTGATACAGCTGAAGGTTGTGTGTAGGGTGCACCTCAGAAGGGCGAGGTTGAGCCGACTCTTTGAGGGAGTGGAGGACGTATGTGAGCAATGTGGGAGGAGCCCTGCAAACCATGTACATACGTTTTGGTCGTATCCGAAGCTGGAGAGATATTGGAGGGAGATCTTTAACATCGTCTCAGTGGTACTACATGTAGACTTGGAACTGGGTCCCTTAGAGGTAATTTTCGGTGTGTTGGACTGGCCCAAGCTGCAGGCAGGTGTGGGGCAGATGTTTTAGTCTTTGCCTCACTAATTGCCTGGAGGAGGGTCCTGTTGGAGTGGGGGGTCAGCTTCTCCATCGTGTGCCTCGGCTTAGCGGGGGGATCTACTAGAATTTCTGACTCTCGAGAAGGTGAGGTTTGAGATGAGGGGGAGGATGGAAAGGTCTACAATTGATGGGGACTGTTTATTGTCCACTTTCGGGAACTGGTTGTCATTGAACATTGGGGCGTGGGTTTACTGTTTCACTAATGTGTTGTTAACTTCGACCTGGAATGCACAAATGGATGGGTTGGATTGTATATCGAGGGAGTTATTGTTTCTGAGCGATTGCTATCGTGTTGTTTTTTGTTTTTCTTTTGTTGTTTATTTGATGAAACTGTGGAGAATAAAAAGGTTTAATAAATATATCTTTTTATGTCGGAATACTTGAACACAATACACACAAATAGAAACATTAGTGAGTAGCTGGGCGGGACACTAATACCAAGTTACATTTTTAGAATTAGAATTTTCAATAATCCCAAAGTACATTAAAATCACACACAGAATGAGTTACAGATCCAGCATCCAAAATGGGGTATTCACGTTCCATTCTTACACAGTATGTACTGACTATACCTGACATGGAGATAAGTGCGAATTATTCAGCTCAGTATAAATGTGATTTATTCACCTGCTCCTTTGCAGCCTGTATACCTGTGAAAAATTGGTCCTTTAGAGGCATAAAATTTAAACCATGCAATCAGTTTCAGATTATAACCCGTGACAGAAACACTGAACGTGACATTTCCTCCGACTGTTTTTGTTATTAGACAAGTTTGAACTTCTGTTCCATTGCAAATCCTCCAATCAGAAACTGTAACAATCCCGTCGGATTCTGGATGGAGAAAGAGAATAAAGCAGGACGTCAACTCACTGACATTCGGAAGTTCACATTTCTTTAAACTAAGGTTAACAAGAATGATATTCTGCTGGACATTTAAAAAAAATTTTTTTAGAGTATCCAATTCATTTTTTCAATTAAGGGGCAATTTAGCGTGGCCAATCCACCTAACCTGCACATCTTTGGGTTGTGGGGGTGAAACCCACGCAGACACGGGGAGAATGGGCAAACTCCTCACAGACAGTGACCCAGGGCCGGGATTCGAACCCGGGTCCTCAGCGCCGTGAGGCTGCAATGCTAATCACTGTGCCACCGTGCCGCCCACAAGAATGATATTCTGTTGGTCTTTTGCCTCAGTTTAGATGGGTGGAACTTGCCTGCCTGATTCCCAGGCGGCAAAAAAGTATTTGCGCAAAACCTTAATTCAGCCCCCAGGCTCTGGTGGAGGATTAAAACTCCTCTTACCTCTATTCTACCAGATATTAATCGAGCAATCCCATTATTAAGAGAAGCCAAACGGGGCAGCACGGCGGTGCAGGGTTTAGCACTGCTGCCTCATGGCACCAACGTCCCAGGTTCAATCCCGGCCCCAGGTCACTGTCCGTGTGGAGTGTGCACATTCTCCCCGTGTCTGCGTGGGTCTCACCCCCACAACACAAAGATGTGCAGGGTAGGTGGATTGGCCATGCTAAATTGCCCGTTAATTGGAAAAAAAGAATTGGGTACTCTAAATTTATTTTAAAAAAGAGAGGCCAACCAATCAACATCCTGGGGGTTACCATTGGTCAGAAACTGAACTGGACTAACCGTATAAATACTGTGGCTACAAGAGCAGATTTGAGGCTGAGACTCCTGCGGCGAGTAATTCACTTCCTGACTCCCCAAAGCCTGTCCATTATCTACAAGGCACAAGTCAGGAGTGGGATGGAATGCTCTCCACTTGCCTGGATGAGCGCAGCTCCAACAACGCTCAAGAAGCTCGACACCATCCAGTACAAAGCTCATCATTTGATTGGCAACCCTTCTACAAACATTCAATCCCTCCACCACCGACACACAGTGACAGTCATGTGTACCATCTACAAGAGAGTAAGAAGTCTTGCAACACCAGGTTAAAGCCCAATAGGTTTGTTTCGAATCACTGGCTTCGAAAGCTAGTGATTCGAAACAAACCTGGTGGACTTTAACCTGGTGTTGTAAGACTTCTTACTGTGCTCACCCCAGTCCAACGCCGGCTTCTCCACATCATCTACAAGATACACTGCAGGAAGGCACCGCCTTCCAAACACATTACCATCTAGAGGGTGAAGAGCAGGATACCTGGAAGACCAACAAATGGAAGTTCCCCTCCAAGTCACTCACCACCCTGACTTGGAAATATATTTCTGTTCCTTCACTGTCACATAGAACAGTACAGCACAGAACAGGCCCTTCGGCCCTCAATGTTGTGCCGTGGTCAAAGTTCTGAACTCCCTCCCTAACACCACAGGGACTGCAGTGGTTGAAGAAGGCAGCTCACCACCACCTTCTCAAGGGCAGTTAGGGACGGGCAATAAATACTGGCCTAAACAGCAACACCCACGTCAAGGAAATTATTTTTTTAAAAGATTAACCAATACGTGAGTTGTAAGAAACAATACAGCTGAAATTTACAGCGAAGGTGGACCATGTAAGGGGGCTTCACTCTGCACCGAGATGAACAATAGTGACATCACTTCAAAAGAACGCTGGTGGTTGTGAAGGATGTTAGGATGCTATGAGACCAAGAAAGGCACTATATAAATGCAGGACGTTATTTGAGCCAGCAATGGGTGTTTTTCTGACTGGAAGCCTGGACGGGAGAGCGGAGAATCGATGCCATTGGCGCCGGCGTGGTTGGCGCAGCGCCGGTTGGGGGCCAGCACTACACGGCCAGCCCGCCGATTCTCGGCCCAGGATGGGCCAAGCGGCCGTCGCAAAAACGGCAAGTCCCTCCGGCGCCGTCCACACCTGCTCTCAGCCAGCGTGAACTCGGCATCGAAGGGTCGGGGAGCTGCCTGTGGGAGGGGGAGGGGGGATCCGACCCCAGAGGGGGGGGGGCTCCAATGTGGTCTGGCCTGCGATCGGGGCCCACCAATTGGCGGCCTGGCCTCTCTGGCTGGGGGCCTCCTTTCTTCCGCGCTGGCCCCTGTAACCCTGCACCATGTTGCATCAGAGCTGGCGCGTTGAAGGAAGCGACTACGCATGTGCGCATTGGCTCCGGTGCCAATGCGCATGCACCGACCCCACGGCGTCTAGTTAACACTGGGATCAGCAGCTGGAGCAGTGTGGGTCGCTCCAGTGCCGTGCTGGCCCCCTGTAGGGGCCAGAATTGCTGATCCTGAGGCCATGTTGATGCCGTCATTTCCGACGGCATCAACACTTAGCCTCAGGATCACAGAATCCCACCCTGTGTCCAGTGGGGTCCCACAGGAGTCAGTGTTGGGGCCCTTGCTGTTTGTGGTTTATATAAATGATTTAGAAATGATGTAGGAGGGTTGATCAGTAAGTTCGCAGATGATACCAAAATTGGTGAGGTGGTAAATAGTGAGGAGGATGGCCTTCCATTACAGGAGGATATTGACGGGATGGTCAGATGGGCTGGTCAGTGGCAAATGGAATTCAATCCGGGTAAATATAAAGTGATGCACTTGGGCCGGACAAACAAGGCAAAGGGAAAACATGATAAACAGCAGGACCCTGGGAAGCTCCGAGGATCAGAGGGAGCTTGGTGTGCATGTACACCCGTCCCTTAAGGTAGCAGAGCAGGTAGACACAGTGGTTAAGAAGGCAAATGTTATTCTTACCTTAATTAGCCGAGGCATAGAGTTTAAGAGCAGGGAGATTATGTTAGAATTGTATAAATGTAGTTAGGCCACAGCTAGAGTATTGTGCACAGTTCTGGAATCCACATTATTGGAGGGATGTGATAGCCACTGGAAAGGGAGCAGAGGGGATTTACCCGGATGTTGCCTGGGCCGGAGAGTTTTAGTTATGAAGAGAGATTGGATAGACTGGGATTGTTTTCCTTGGAGTAGAGGAGACTGAGGGGGGACATGATTGAGATGGATAAAATTATGAGGGGCATAGATAGAGTAGACAGGAAGAACCTTTTCCCCTTGGGGGAGTGATCAATGACTAGGGGGCAGAGATTTAAGGTAAGGAGCAGGAGGTTTAGAGTGTTTGAAGGAAAAACCTTTTCACCCAGAGGGTGGTGGGAGTCTGGAACTCGCTACCTGAAAGGATGGTGGAGGCAGAGACCCTCGTAATATTTAAGTATTTGGATGTGCAGTTGCGATCCAAGGGCACATAAGGCTATGGCCAAGTGCTGGGAAATGGGATTGGAATAGTTGGGTGGTTGTTTTTGACTGGCGCAAACAGGATGGGCCAAATGGCCTTCTCTGTGCTGTATGACTCTATGAATACCGTCAATCTGAGAGTGCCTGTCACTGACACAAGGGGCGGGATTCTCTGTCGGTGGGATTCTCCATCGGCGGGATTCTCCGTCGGCGGGATTCTCTGTCGGTGGGATTCTCAGTCGGTGGGATTCTCAGTCGGTGGGATTCTCAGTCGGTGGGATTCTCCGTCGGCGGGATTCTCCATCGGTGGGATTCTCCGTCGGTGGGATTCTCCGTCGGTGGGATTCTCAGTCGGTGGGATTCTCCGTCGGTGGGATTCTCTGTCGGTGGGATTCTCCGTCGGTGGGATTCTCCGTCGGTGGGATTCTCTGTCGGTGGGATTCTCAGTCGGCGGGTTTCTCAGTCGGTGGGATTCTCTGTCGGTGGGATTCTCTGTCGGCGGGATTCTCTGTCGGCGGGATTCTCTGTCGGCGGGATTCTCTGTTCTGTCGGCAGCGCTCCCACGTCTGCGGGTTTCCCAGCAGCCTGGGGCGGCCACAATGGGAAATCTCATTGGTCGGCTGCAGAAACGGAGAACGCCGCTGTTGGCAAGGGCGTGTCGCCCAGGAAAATGGGGCCGGGGGCCCGGAGAATGGCGTCCAAGGTATCTGAAGCCTTCTGTTATTCCAGTGTTTCATCTTCATAAACACCAAATCCAATAACCAAGTTGAAGTGAAGTAGATATTTACTAAGTTAATACATGAGAAATGAAGATTGCCCCATTAGTGCATTCAATCCATCAGAGAACATTTAGTACGTAACTTTCTCTCAAATTTAAAAATTGATTACGTTTTGCTGATGGATGCCAGATCGAGAGAGACTGTTTATGTTAAAGGGGTCAGATTGTCAAAATCAAACAAGGAACTGGAAGATACATTTTCATCTTCAAGAAACACAGGGTAACATTCAGGAGAAATAGAGTTGTTGACGGACACCCAGCTGTTCATGTCAGTAATATCAGGATCAGACCCGCGGGTCTGAGATAATGCCCTGAAATGTACCTGATGGACATGATATGAGATTGGATCAGAAGATACTGTGGTGAATGTATTGTGCCAATAATCCACCAGTGTATTTGTATCTGTGCTGTTGCCCTTGTGGGCTTCTCCTATGGGCCATTGTATGGCATTATCTATAGGGGAAAATGTTGGGGCATGTATGGGCTCCGCCCATGGCTCCTCCCCTTGAAGGGAAGTACAGTTGTCCCCCTTTATAACGCGGGTGTTGGGGTCCAAGACAGCCACCCGCGTTGCATCCGAGCCACGGATATCCACGATGGGGGTTAATTTTAGAATACAGGGCTACAGAGGGGAGGGGCGATGTGAGACCATGCTGGTCTTGCAGAGGCCCATATGACCTCCTCCTGTGTTCTCTGCTCTCTCCCTCCAATCAGCCGGCAGTGTCAATTTCAGCGGCCGGCTCACTTTGATCCGGAGAGGGAAGCTGCTCTCTCACTGAAACAATCAGCCGGCCGCTGAAGTTGACACTGCCGGCTGCTCTCTCCCTCCAATCAGAAACATTAAAACTTAAAAGTTGGATTGGAGGGAGAGAGCAGCGGGCAGTGTCAATTTCAGCGGCCGGCTGATTGTTTCAGTGAGAGAGCAGCTTCCCTCTCCGGATCAAAGTGAGCCGGCCGCTGAAATTGACACCGCCGGCTGCTCTCTCCCTCCAATCAGCCGGCAGTGTCAAATTCAGTGGCCGGCTCACTTTGATCCGGAGAGGGAAGCTGACAGTTGGGGTCCATAAGCCCCCCCGCCTTATATCGTGAACGTATTGCGGAGCGCGGTATTGCGGAGCGCGGTATTGCGGAGCGCGGTATTGCGGAGCGCGGTATTGCGGAGCGCGGTATAACGGGGGACTACTGTATAAAGAGCAGTCGACCTGTAGGCAGTTCTCAGTATTGGTTCAGTCGCAGGCAGGCACTGTTCTAAATTGATTAAAGCCACGGTTTACTTCAACTCATGTCTAGAGTGAATTGATGGTTGCATCAATTTAATCAACTTAAACGCAACTATGGAATTGGCCCTCAGACCTGACCGACTGGAACTCGATCCGCAGGCCGCGGAGGTGAAATAAATGTTTTCACCGACGAACAGAAGCTGAGCCTCCTCCACGCCCGGCTGAGCCATCAAATCTCTATTCAACTCGACGGGGCCTCCTCCTACGCAGACGCCCTCGCGATGCTCGAACGCCTCTTTGTACGGCCCGTGAACGAGGTCTTTGTGCGACACATCCTCAACACTCGCCGCCAGCGTCCAGGGGAATCGCTCGAAGTCTATCCACGTGACCTCAAAGTCCTCGCACGCAGCTGCAACTACCAGGCCGTTACAGCCACTCAACATAATGAACTCGCCGTCCGAGACGTCTACGTGGCGGGAGTCCGGTCCAACTACGTGAGACAGCGCCTACTCGAAAAGGGGGCCCTGGACCTGGATCAGACGGTAAAGTTAGCCTCCTCTCTGGAAGTAGCGTTCCAAAGCCTTAACGCGTTCCCGGCTGACAACGCGACCCCCTCGTGGACCCCCGACCAAAGACTACCCCAGGCCTGTGCCGCGCGGCCGCCCGCCCATCATGGGGGGCTACCCTGCTATTTCTGCAGCCAGTCCCAACACCCCCGGCAGCACTGCCCGGCCCGTAACGCGAACTGCAGCAGCTGCGGGAGAAAAGGACATTTCGCCAAAGTTTGCCTGGCCAGGTCCAAGAACTCTAACTCACAGGCCCGATCCTCAGACTCACAGGCCCGATCCTCAGACTCACAGGCCCGCAGACCCCGCAGTCTGGCAGCGTGTCTGCCGACTCCACCCCCTGCAGACGCGTCATCAGCCTCGTGCTATCCGTGGGGGCAGCCATCTTCCAGCCCTCACAGCACGTACGACGCACGGGGGCCGCCATCTTGGCCATCCTCCCCCACGCGACCGGCCACGTGCGATCCATGGGGGCCGCCATCTTGGACGCCATCTTCCTCACCGCCCGCCACGCTCGACCAACGGGGGCCGCCATCTTGGCTGCCTTCTGCTACGCCACTCGACGCTTACGATCAGCAAGAGCAGCCATCGTGGAGCCGCCCCAGCACCTCCGACCACGCCGGCTACCCGCAACTCAGCGCGGTCACCCTGGACCAGTCGCGACCCAAGCACCTCCGGAGCTCTATGATGACCGTCCGGGTAAACGGGCCTTGCCTTTTTGACTCCGGGAGAACAGACAGCTTCATTCACCCGGACATGGTAAGATGCTGCTCGCTCACAATTTACCCGATGCACCAAACCATCTCCCTCGCCTCTGGGTCGCACTCGGTGCAAATCCGAGGGTGCACGACCGTAACCTTAGCAATACAGGGCACCGTGTACGGCAATTTTAAATTATATGTGCTGCCAGACCTCTGTGCTCCTCTCCTATGAAATGAAATGAAAATCGCTTATTGTCACGAGTAGGCTTCAATGAAGTTACTGCGAAAAGCCCCTAGTCGCCACATTCCGGCACCTGTCCGGGGAGGCTGGTATGGGAATCAAACCGTGCTGCTGGCCTGCTTGGTCTGCTTTAAAAGCCAGCGATTTAGCCCAGTGAGCTAAACCAATCCCCTATTGGGACTATATTTCCAATGGAACGTCAGGAGCCTAACCCTGAAGTTCGGGGTCCCCTACCCCCACTCACCATATGCAGCCTCGTGACCCTAAAAGTCGACCCTCCCCCATCTTCGCAAACCTCACCGCTGACAGCAAACCAGTCGCCACCAGAAGCAGGCGGTATAGCAGACAGGGCAGGACTTTTATCCAGCCCGAGGTCCAGCGACTCTTGCGGGAGGGAGTCATTGAGGCCAGCAATATCCCCTGGAGAGCTCAGGTGGTGGCCGTCAGGACCGGGGCAAAGAACCGGATGGTTAGAGATTACAGCCAAACCATTAACCGGTATACTCAACCCGATGTATACCCCTTCCCCGGATCGCAGACATGGTAAACCAGATCGCACACTACTGGGCGTTCTCCACGGTGGATCTGAAGTCTGCATCCCACCAGCTCCCAATCCACCCGGAGGACCGCCACTACACGGCTTTTGAGGCAGACGGCCGCCTTTTCCACTTCCTCCGGGTCCCCTTTGGCGTCACGAATGGGGTTTCGGTGTTCCAAAGAACGATGGGCCGAATGGTGGATCAGTACGGGCTGCGGGCCACGTTTCCGTACTTGGACTATGTCACCATCTGCGGCCATGACCAGCAGGACCATGACGCCAACCTCCGCAGATTTCTCGAAACCGCCCAAACCCTAAACCTTACGTACAACAAGGAGAAATGCGTTTTCCGCACAACCAGACTTGCCACCCTCGGCTACGTCGTGGAAAACGGGGTTCTAGGACCCGACCCTGACCATATGCGCCCCCTCCTGCAACTTCCCCTCCCCCACTGCCCCAAGGCCCTGAAGAGGTGCCTCGGGTTCATTTCCTATTATGCCCAGTGGGTCCCCAAGTAGGCGGACAAAGCCCCGCCCACTAATCAAGGCCACTACCTTCCCACTGGCGGCCGAGGCCCGCCTGGCCTTCAGCTGCATCAAGGCGGACATCGCCAAAGCCGTGATGCGCACGGTGGACGAGTCCGTCCCCTTCCAGGTGGAGAGCGACGTGTCAGAGGTCACTCTCGCCGCTACCCTCAACCAAGCAGGCAGACTGGTAGCGTTTTTTTCACGGACCCTCACCACCTCCGAAATTCGCCACTCCTCAGTCGAGAAGGAGGCCCAAACCATCGTGGAAGCCGTACGGCACTGGAGGCACTACCTCGCTGGTAGGAGGTTTACCCTCGTCACCGACCAACGATCAGTCGCCTTCATGTTCGACAATACGTAGCGGGGCAAAACCAAGAACGATAAGATCTTGAGGTGGAGGATCGAACTTTCCACCTATAATTACGATATAGTAAATCATCCTGGGAAGCTCAACGAGCCCCTAGATGCCCTGTCCCACGGCACATGCGCCAGCGCGCAAGATGACGGACTACGGGCTACCAACGATGACCTCTGCCACCCGGGGGTCACCTGGCTTACCCACTATATCAAGGCCCGCAACCTGCCCTACTCCACCGAGGAGGTCAGAGCCATGACCAGGGACTGCCAGATCTGTGCGGAGTGTAAACCGCACTTCTAGCGACCAGATAAGGCCCACCTGGTAAAGGCATCCCGGCCCTTTGAGCACCTCAGTATCGATTTCAAAGGGCCCCTCCCCTCCAATAACCTCAATATATATTTCCTCAATATTATTGATGAGTTCTCCCGCTTCCCCTTTGCAATCCCTTGCCCCAACATAACCACGTCCACCGTCATTAAAGCCCTACATAGTGTCTTCACCCTGTTTGGTTTCCCCAATTATGTCCACAGTGACCGGGACTCGTCATTCATGAGCGATGAACTGCGTCAGTACCTGCTCAGCAAAGGCATCGCCTCGAGCAGGACTACCAGCTACAACCCCAGGGGAAACGGGCAGGTGGAGAGGGAGAACGTGACTGTCTGGAAGACCATCCTACTGACCCTGCGGTCCAGGAATCTCCCAGTTTCCTACGGGCAGGAGGTCCTCCCCGATGCACTCCACTCTATTAGGTCCCTACTTTGCACGGCCACAAACGAGACCCCTCATGGCCGCCTATTTGTTTTCCCCAGGAAATCCACCACAGGGGACTCGCTTCCATCCTGGATGACGACACCGGGACCAGTCCTACTCAGAAAGCAAGTCAGGAGCCATAAGTCCGATCCTCTGGTAAAGAGCGTCCAGCTCCTAGACTCCAGCCCCCAGTACACTTATATCGAACACCCCGATGGCCGACAGGAGACGGCCTCCCTCCGGGATCTGGCACCCGCTAGTTCCACCACCACCTCCACCACCCCTCCACCATATTCCGCCCAACCTACCATGACCAGCGCCCCCACCCCTATAAGGCTCCCGCGCTCCCTCCCGCCCGCCACACTGGTCCACAGGAATGAAGCTCCAGAAGAGAGGCTCCCGGAGTCCACGTCTGTACCCGCACCGGCGCCCTCACTACCGATGCCAGCACGGACGAGTTCGACACCCGGGCCAGCAACAACGCCAGAGGTTCAGCAATCACAGCGCACAATCTGTGCACCGGACCGGCTGAACTTATGAACCCGTCACCCCCGCCAGACTTCATTTTTTTAACAGGGGGTGAATGTGGTGAATGTATTATACCAATAATCCACCAGTGTATTTATATCTGTGCTGTTGCCCTTGTGGGCTTCTCCAATGGGCCATTGTATGGCATTATCTACAGGGGAACATGTTGGGACATGTATGGGCTCCGCCCATGGCTCCTCCCCTTGAAGGGAGGTATGAAGAGCAGTCGACCTGCAAGCGGTTCTCAGTATTGGATCAGTCACAGGCAGGCACTGTTCAGAGCTGATTAAAACCACGGTTTACTTCTACTCTTGTCTCGAGTGAATTGATGGTCGAATCAGATACTAGTTCCCCTGAATCAGTGCGAGAGAAGACAAACACTCTTCCTGTTCAGCATCAGGATTGTTGGAATTTGGCACAGTGGTTAGCACTGCGGCTTCACAGAGCCAGGGACCCATGTTCAATTCCCAGCTTGGGTCACTGACTGCGCGTTCTCCCGTCTCTGCGTGGGTTTCCTCCGGGAGCTCCGGTTTCCTCCCACTAGTCCTGAAAGACGTGCATGTTAGGTGAATTGGACATTCTGAATTCTCCCTCAGTGACCCGAACAGGCGCCAGAATGTGGCGACTAGGGGCTTTTCACAGTAACTTCATTGCAGTGTTACCAATAAAGATCATTATTATTAAATAACTCCCTCACAAGAGGGTGAGGAAAACAAGTTTCCCTGTTTCAACCTCAGGCAATTTCATGGAATTTATAGAATTTACAGTGCAGAAGGAGGCCATTCGGCCCATCGAGTCTGCACCGGCTCTTGGAAAGAGCACCCTACCCAAGGTCAACACCTCTACCCTATCCCCATAACCCAGTAACCCCACCCAACACTAAGGGCAATTTTGGACACTGAGGGCAATTTATCCTGGCCAATCCACCTAACCTGCACATCTTTGGACTGTGGGAGGAAACCGGAGCACCCGGAGGAAACCCACGCACACACGGGGAGGATGTGCAGACTCCGCACAGACAGTGACCCAAGCCGGAATCGAACCTGGGACCCTGGAGCTGTGAAGCAATTGTGCTATCCACAATGCTACCATGCTGCCCTTAATGTTTTAAATAAACTTTGAACTGTTGCTATATCCTCCCGTCCACCCCAGCAACCTGCGATCCCTGTCAAGATTTCGAGAGGTCAGTAATACCTTTATATTCTGTACTTTGCCCATAAAACCAGCCGAGATTTATGGTTTAATTATTGTTCATCTAGTTTTGTACAGACCAATTGACCCACTGAAAAGCTACGCTGGAAACACTAATTTATCGGTAAATACTAGATTGCTGCCACTAATGGCATCGATTGACTTCAGCGTGATGTTACCTTGGCAACTGTTAACTCCATCCCCAGTGTATCCTGGCAGGCACTGACAGTAAAAGAACTGGGTCACCAAATCCAGCCGGCAAATTGCTTGCTGGTGACAGTGGATATTTCGGTAAATGCATTCATTCTGAATTGGATCTGCAAAAGTAAATGAGTTTTGATTTGGTTTGGTCTTTGTGTGTGAACAGCGGTTTAAGCTTTGCAGGAATTTCTCGTTCTCCCATTTTCTGAGGACAGTAACAGTGATGTTAAGGATTCCTGTTCTACATTGTGTTTCGAGATTACCCTAACTACATCGGGCAGCAATCAAAAACTTTTTTTTTGTCGCATGTTATTATGCAAACAAAGATCTCCCCTAATCCCTCAATGAGTCAATGCAGTCGGTTCCTGACACTAAAGTGTTTTCTTTCTAGGATTTTCTCATAATTTCAGGAAATAAAAACAGAAAATGCAGGGGGAACCCCCAGCAGGTGTGGCAGCATCTACAGAGAGAGAAACAGAGTTAACGTCTCGGGTCTGTATGGCTCTTCCTCACTGCTGGAGAAATGTGGTGGGTTTTAAGCTGTTACAAAGAGTGAGTACAGCAGGTGGAGTTCAGTGATAGGTCAGAACTCAGGAGAGATTAGATGACAAAGGCGCCTTGGACACAAGACAAAGGGAGTGGTAATGATAGTGTTAAAGTCTAAAGCAGGTGTCAATAGCGGCATTGGAACATAGAACATAGAACAGTACAGCACAGAACAGGCCCTTCGGCCCTCGATGTTGTGCCGAGCAATGATCACCCTACTCAAGTCAACGTATCCACCCTATACCAGTAACCCAACAACCCCCCCCTTAACCTTACTTTTTTAGGACACTACGGGCAATTTAGCATGGCCAATCCACCTAACCCGCACATCTTTGGACTGTGGGAGGAAACCGGAGCACCCGGAGGAAACCCATGCACACACGGGGAGGACGTGCAGACTCCGCACAGACAGTGACCCAGCCGGGAACCCAACCTGGGACCCTGGAGCTGTGAAGCATTTATGCTAACCACCATGCTACCGTGCTGCCCCATTGGAATCGGATAACAGAATGCGTGAAAGCAGAATAAAAGTGAGCACTTTCTGAAACAGATCATAGTCATAGATGTTTACAGCACGGAAACAGGCCCTTCGGCCCAGCTGGTCCATGCCGCCCAGTTTCTATCACTAAGCTAGTCCTACTTTCCCGCATTTGGCCCACATCTCTCTATACCCGCCCTGCCCATGTAACTGTCTAACTGTTTTTTAAAGGGAGAAATTGTACCCGCCTCTACCACTGCCTCTGGCAGCTCATTCCAGACATTCACCACCCTCTGTGTGAAGACATTTCCCCTCTGGTCTCTTTTGTATCTCTCCCCTCTCACCTTAAACCTGTGCCCTCTAGTTCTAGACTCCTCGACCTTTGGGAAAAGACGTTGACTTATCTATGTCCCTCATTCTTTTATAAACCTTATAAATCATGAGAACAAGTTACAGACTGGCCCTTGGTGGGGGGAGGGAAAGGGAAGGGAGGACAGCTCATGGTCTGAAGTTGTCGAACTCAATTTTGAATCCAGAAGGTTGTAAAGTACCTCATTGGAAGATGAGGGGCTCTCCTACAGTTTGCGTTGGGCTTCACTGGAATACTGTAGCAGTCTAAGGACAGAAAGGTGGTGAATTGAAATGGCAACGACAGGAAGGTCAGGGTCACGGTTGCTGACTGAGTAAAAATGCTCCACAAAACCATCACACAATCTGTTTCTAACCTCCCTAGTGTAGAGGTGACCACGTTGATGAGCAGCGAATACAGTAGAATACAATGAATATGAGTAGACTAAACTGAAAGAAGTACAAATAAATTGTTGCTTCACCTGGAAGGAGGGTTTGGGGTCTTGGAGAGTGAGGAACATAGAACATAGAACATAGAACATTACAGCGCAGTACAGGCCCTTCAGCCCTCAATGTTGCGCTGACCTGTGAAACCCCTCTAAAGCCCATCTACACTATTCCCTTATCATCCATATGTCTATCCAATGACCATTTGAATGCGTTTAGTGTTGGCGAGTCCACTACTGTTGCCGGCAGGGCATTCCACGCCCTTACTACTCTCTGAGTAAAGAACCTACCTCTGACATCTGTCCTATATCTATCTCCCCTCAATTTAAAGCTATGTCCCCCTCGTGCTAGACATCACCATCCGAGGAAAAAAGCTGTCTATGTCCACCCTATCTAATCCTCTGATCATCTTATAGGAGGTAAAAGGGCAGGTGTTACACCTCCCGTGGTTACATGGGAAGGTGGCATGGGAAGTGGATGTGGTATTGGTGATAGAGGAGTGGACCAGGATGTCACAGAGGGAGCATCATTTTGGGAGAAGAGGGTAAGGTCAGTTTGGTGGTGGCATTATGCCGGACTTGGCAGAAATGGAGAAGAATGATCCTTTGAATGTGGAGGTTGGTGGGGTGGAAAGTGAGGACAAGAGGAACTCTATCATGGTTCTGGGAGGGAGGAGGTGAGGTGAGGGCAGAGGTGTTGGGTTGGACACAATTGAGGGGCCCTGTCAACCACAGTGGCTGGGTAGGGGGGGGTGGGGGGGAGTCTCAGCGAAGGAGAGAAATGCTATTGTGGAAGGTTACATCATCAGAACAGATGAGATGGTGACGTGGAAATTGGGAGAATGGAGTGGAGCCTTTAGAGGAAGTGGGGTATGAGGAGATAGAGACAAAGTAACTGTGGGAGTCAGTGGGCTTGTAATAAATGTTGGTAGGCAGTCTTTCACCAGAAATAGTGTCAGAGAGGTCAAGGAAGGGGGAAGGGAGGTGTCGAAGATGACCCATGTGACGATGAGAGGGGAGTGGAAATTGGTAGCAAAATTGATTCATTTTCCCAGTTCTGGATGAGAACAGGAAGCTGCACTGATACAGTAATCGATGTAATGGAAAAGGAGTTATGGGAGGCGGCCTGAATGGAACTGGAACAAGGAATGTTCCATATACCCCACAAGAAGACAGGTATAACTGCGGCCCATGCGGGTACCCATAGCCACGCCTTTTATTTGAGAAAGTGAGACAATTAAAGGAGTTATTGAGAGAGAGAACAAGTGCGACCAGGTGGAGGCGGGTGATGATGGGTGGCGATTGTTTGGACCTCTGTTCAAAGAGGAAGCGGAGAGCCCTCAGACCCTCCTGATGAGGGATGGAGGTGTAGAGGGAGTGGACGTCCAGAGTGAAGAGGAACTGGTTAGGGCCAGGAAACTGGAAATTGTTGACATGAAGTAGGGAATTGAGGAATCGCCGATGATGGGTCTCCCAGGACAGTTCTGTTTGTGGGTACAGGGTCGGGGAATTATGAGGTTGGAGGCTGTAGAGGGAAGATCTCCAGAGGCAATGAGGTCAGTGACAGTCCTATAAACAAGCTTGATGTTTGGTGTTGGGACCATGGTCTGGAGGAGGCAGGAGGAAGTGTCTGAGTTCAGTGGTGGAGTCAGGAATTTCAGGAAATTGGTGTAATTCTTGACACCACAGCTCCAGGGTCCCAGGTTCGATTCCGGCTTGGGTCACTGTCTGTGCGGAGTCTGCACATCCTCCCCGTGTGTGCGTGGGTTTCCTCCGGGTCGTCCGGTTTCCTCCCACAGTCCAAAGATGTGCAGGTTAGGTGGATTGGCCATGATAAATTGCCCTTAGTGTCCAAAATTGCCCTTAGTGTTGGGTGGGGTTACTGGGTTATGGGAATAGGGTGGAGGTGTTGACCTTGGGTAGGGTGCTCTTTCCAAGAGCCGGTGCAGACTCGATGGGCTGAATGGCCTCCTTCTGCACTGTAAATTCTATGAAATATAATACTTCAGCCAATCAGCTCCTGGTGTGATATGGACTTGAAAAGTGTGCTACTTTCTGCATTGATTTATATTTTACATTGACCCATCCACGTTCATTCAACACAAGACTTAATGTTGTGGATGATGAAAAATAATTGTTCACAATGCCCCCTTCAATATCCTGCCACTGAGAGTTTCCAGGTGAACTTATTCATGGGGAAAGCAATTTGCTCCAAATTGGGTGAAAGGCAAAATGATATACTTGCATTTGCTGCTATCTTTTCAATGCAATGTTTACTTTTAGCAGTGGTCTTATAAACAGAAATCTCCCTGGCAGGGCCATTCAGCACATTGTGTCTGTGCTAACTCATTGAAAGGGCCAATCAAATTGATCCACTCCTTGCTCGTACCATGGGCACCACGGTAGCATGGTGGTTAGCATAAATGCTTCACAGCTCCAGGGTCCCAGGTTCGATTCCCGGCTGGGTCACTGTCTGTGCGGAGTCTGCACGTCCTCCCCGTGTGTGTGTGGGTTTCCTCCGGGTGCTCCGGTTTCCTCCCACAGTCCAAAGATGTGCGGGTTAGGTAGATTGGCCATGCTAAATTGCCCGTAGTGTTTAAAAAGTAAGGTTAAGGGGGGTTGGGTTACGGGTATAGGGTGGATACGTGGGTTTGAGTAGGGTGATCATTGCTCGGCACAACATCGAGGGCTGAAAGGCCTGTTCTGTGCTGTACTGTTCTATGTTCTATGTTCTTTCCTGATTCACCGGAAATGCTGCACAAGAAGATTTTAAAAACAGGAATAAGAGTAGGCCATTCAGCTTTCAAACCTCCTCCCTCTCTCAATAAAAGGGCTGGTTTAGCTCAATGGGCTAGACAGCTGGTTTGTGATGCAGAACAAGGCCAGCAGCGCGGGTTCAATTCCCGTACCAGCTTACCTGAACAGGCGCCGGAATGTGGCTTTTCGCAGTAACTTCATACTTGTGACAATAAAAGATTATTCTTATTATTAAAATCATGGCCGACCTTCTACCTTAACTCTGCCTTCCTATATTGTTCCTTGATTCACTTCCTGTCCAAAAATCTATCCATTTCTCTCTTGCGTATACTCTGAGCATCTAAACCCTCTGGTCCTCCAGTCAGGGGAAACATGCTCCTTAACATCCACCCTCTGCTGGCCTTTCCACATCATAGCTGTTCACTACAGAAACTAATTTTCTATTTGCCAATGATCCGAAACTGCTTTTTTTCCCAGGCCGGGAACAAGTTGTCTTTTATGGTGCGCACGGTAGCACAGTGGTTAGCACAGTTGTTTCACAGCTCCAGGGTCCCAGGTTCGATTCCTGGCGTGGGTCACTGACTGTGCAGAGTCTGCACGTTCTCCCCGTGTCTGCGTAGGTTTCCTGCGGGTGCTCCGGTTTCCTCCCACAAGTCCCGAAAGATGTGCAGGTTAGGTGGATTGGCCATGATCAATTGTCCCTTCGTGTCCAGAAAGGTTTAGGTGGGGTTACTGGGTTACGGGGATAGGGTGGAGGTGTGGGCTTAAGTAGGGTGCATTTTCCAAGGGCAGATGCAGACTCGATGGGCCGAATGGCCTCCTTCTGCACTGCAAATTATATGAATCTATGATTTAGTGCATGTGCAATTTGCCCTTCCCCATTGTGAATTCCAAGTGAAATCTCACTGGCATCATAGCGATGTCAGAAATGCAGCAAACAAAAAAACAAGCAAATGAGCAAAGCCCCGCATTTGGGAAGGTAGGAAGGTCGGAGAGGTTAACAAACTGGGTGCTGGATTCCCGAGGAGATGGAGCAGCTCCCATCATGTTGCCTGGATTCCCCCTGAATGGTTACCTGTTCACACTGCCCTGCACGATGGAACTCACCGGAGACATTCCCCACCTTCCGCAGCAACAATGCCAGGAGCAGGATCCTCAGGCACATCTTGGACCAGGACTCCCTGCAATCTACAACGTCAGCGAAGGGACTGAATAACCACATCGACTCAGGGAAATACACTGGGAGTTAAACTGGGCCATTCTCCCCCACACTGACAGCAACCCCTCCCCTCCCACCCACACACACCCCCACACACACACACCCTCACCCCCACACAACCTTATTAACTGTTGATTTCCGAACCGACCACCATTCGGTGCCCGTTTTAAAGCGTCACAAAGCAAAGGTGGAATGTCCCCCACAGGGTTAGAGAGGAGAGTAACCCACAGGGTTAGAGAGACCAGTGACCCACAGGGTTAGAGAAACCAGTGACCCACAGGGTTAGAGAGTGACCCACAAGGTTAGAGAGACCAGTGACCCACAGGGTTAGAGAGGCCAGTGACCCACAGGGTTAGAGAGACCAGTGGCCCACAGGGTTAGAGAGGCCAGTGACCCACAGGGTTAGAGAGACCAGTGACCCACAGGGTTAGAGAGGCCAGTGACCCACAGGGTTAGAGAGGAGAGTGACCCACAAGGTTAGAGAGGAGAGTGACCCACGGGGTTAGAGAGGAGACTGACCCACAGGGTTAGAGAGGACAGTGACCCACAGGGTTAGAGAGGCCAGTGACTCACAGGGTTAGAGAGGAGACTGACCCACAGGGTTAGAGAGACCAGTGACCCACGGGGTTAGAGAGGAGACTGACCCACAGGGTTAGAGAGGAGAGTGACCCACAGGGTTAGAGAGGAGACTGACACACAGGGTTAGAGAGACCAGTGACCCACGGGGTTAGAGAGACCAGTGACCCACAGGGTTAGAGAGGAGACTGACCCACAGGGTTAGAGAGGAGAGTGACCCACAGGGTTAGAGAGTGAACCACAGGGTTAGAGAGACCAGTGACCCACAGGGTTAGAAAGACCAGTGACCCACAGGGTTAGAGAGGAGACTGACCCACAGGGTTAGAGAGGCCAGTGACCCACAGGGTCAGAGAGTGACTCACATGGTCAGAGAGTGACATACAGGGTCAGAGAGTGACCCACGGGGTTAGAGAGACCCACAGGGTCAGAGAGACCCACAGGGTTAGAGAGTGACCCATAGGATCAGAGAGTGACCCACGTGGTTAGAGAGTGACTCACAGGGTTAGAGAGTGACCCACAGAGTTAGAGAGTGACTCGCAGGGTTAGAGAGTGACTCGCAGGGTTAGAGAGTGACCCACAGGGTTAGAGAGGAGACTGACCCACAGGGTTAGAGAGGAGAGTGACCCACAGGGTTAGAGAGGCCAGTGACCCACAGGGTTAGAGAGACCAGTGACCCACAGGGTTAGAGAGACCAGTGACCCACGGGGTTAGAGAGGAGACTGACCCACAGGGTTAGAGAGGAGACTGACCCACAGGGTTAGAGAGGCCAGTGACCCACAGGGTTAGAGAGACCAGTGACCCACAGGGTTAGAGAGACCAGTGACCCACAGGGTTAGAGAGGAGACTGACCCACAGGGTTAGAGAGGCCAGTGACCCACAGGGTCAGAGAGTGACTCACATGGTCAGAGAGTGACATACAGGGTCAGAGAGTGACCCACGGGGTTAGAGAGACCCACAGGGTCAGAGAGACCCACAGGGTTAGAGAGTGACCCACAGGGTCAGAGAGTGACTCCAGGGTTAGAGAGTGACCCACAGGGTTAGAGAGTGACTCACAGGGTTAGAGAGTGACCCACAGGGTTAGAGAGTGACCCACAGGGTTAGAGAGGAGACTGACCCACAGGGTTAGAGAGGAGAGTGACCCACAGGGTTAGAGAGGAGACTGACCCACAGGGTTAGAGAGGAGAGTGACCCACATGGTTAGAGAGGCCAGTGACCCACAGGGTTAGAGAGGAGACTGACCCACAGGGATAGATAGACCAGTGACCCACAGGGTTAGAGAGGCCAGTGACCCACAGGGTTAGAGAGTGACCCACAGGGTAAGAGAGGAGAATGACCCACAGGGTTAGAGAGGAGAATGACCCAAAGGGTTAGAGAGGCCCACAGGGTTAGAGAGTGTCCCACAGGGTTAGAGAATGACCCACAGGGTTAGAAGGTGAACCACAGGGTCAGAGAGTGACCCACAGGGTTAGAGAGTGACCCACAGGGTTAGAGAGACCAGTGACCCACAGGGTTAGAGAATGACCCACAGGGTTAGAGAGTGTCTCACAGGGTTAGAGAGACCAGTGACCCACAGGGTTAGAGAGACTCACAGGGTTAAAAAGGACCCACAGGGTCAGAGAGTGACTCACATGGTCAGAGAGTGACTTACAGGGTTAGAGAGTGACCCACAGGGTTAGAGAGGCCAGTGACCCACAGGGTTAGAGAGGCCAGTGACCCACAGGGTTAGAGAGGAGACGGACCCACCAGGTTAGAGAGGCCAGTGACCCACAGGGTTAGAGAGGAGACTGACCCACAGGGTTAGAGAGGAGACTGACCCACAGGGATAGAGAGACCAGTGACTCACAGGGTTAGAGAGGAGATTGACCCACAGGGTTAGAGAGGAGACTGACCCACAGGGTTAGAGAGACCAGTGACCCACAGGGTTAGAGAGGCCAGTGACCCACAGGGTTAGAGAGTCACCCACAGGGTTAGAGAGGAGAATGACCCACAGGGTTAGAGAGGAGAATGACCCACAGGGTTAGAGAGGCCCACAGGGTCAGAGAGTGACCCACAGGGTTAGAGAATGACCCACAGGGTTAGAAGGTGAACCACAGGGTCAGAGAGTGACCCACATGGTTAGAGAAACCAGTGACCCACAGGATTAGAGAGTGACCCACAGGGTTAGAGAGACCAGTGAGCCACAGGGTTAGAGAATGACCCACAGGGTTAGAAGGTGAACCACAGAGTCAGAGAGGCCAGTGACCCACAGGGTTAGAGAGCAGACTGACCCACAGGGTTAGGGAGGCCAGTGACCCACAGGGTTAGAGAGAAGACTGACCCACAGGGTTAGAGAGGCCAGTGACCCACAGGGTTAGAGAGACCAGTGACCCACAGGGTTAGATAGAAGAGTGACCCACAGGGTTAGAGAGTGTCTCACAGGGTTAGAGAGACCAGTGACCCACAGGGTTAGAGAGTGTCTCACAGGGTTAGAGAGACCAGTGAACCACAGGGTTAGAGAGACCCACAGGGTCAGAGAGTGACTCACATGGTCAGAGAGTGACTTACAGGGTTAGAGAGACCAACAGGGTTAGAGAATGACTCACAGGGTCAGAGAGTGACTCACAGGGTTAGAGAATGACCCACAGGGTTAGAGGGTGACCCACAGGGTTAGAGAGTGACTCCAGGGTTAGAGAATAACCCACGGGGTTAGAGAGTGACCCACAGGATTAGAGAATGACCCACAGGGTCAGAGAGTGACTCACAGGGTTAGAGAGTGACTCCAGGGTTAGAGAATAACCCACGGGGTTAGAGAGTGACTCACAGGGTTAGAGAATGACCCACAGGGTCAGAGAGTGACTCACAAGGTTAGAGAGTGACCCACAGGGTTAGAATGTGAACCACAGGGTTAGAGAGTGACCCACAGGGTTAGAGAGTGACCCACAGGGTTAGAGAGTGACCCACAGTGTCAGAGAGGAGACTGACCCACAGCATTAGAGAGACCAGTGAGCCACAGGGTTAGAGAATGACCCACAGGGTTAGAAGGTGAACCACAGAGTCAGAGAGGCCAGTGACCCACAGGGTTAGAGAGCAGACTGACCCACAGGGTTAGAGAGACCAGTGACCCACAGGGTTAGAGAGGTCAGTGACCCACAGGGTTAGAGAATAACCCACGGGGTTAGAGAGTGACCCACAGGGTTAGAGAGTGACCCACCGGGTTAGAGAGTGACCCACAGGGTTAGAGAGTGACCCGCAGGGTTAGAGAGGCCAGTGACCCACAGGGTTAGAGAGGAGACTGACCCACAGGGTTAGAGAATGACCCACAGGGTTAAAAAGGACCCACAGGGTTAGAGAGTGACTTACAGGGTTAGAGAATTACCCACGGAGTTAGAGAGTGACCCACGGGGTTAGAGGGTGACCCACAGGGTTAGAGAGTGACCCACAGGGTTAGAGAGTGACCCACAGGGTTAGAGGGTGTCTCACAGGGATTAGAGAGTGACCCACAGGGTTAGAGGGTGTCTCACATGGTTAGAGAGTGACTCACAGGGTTAGAGAGTGACTCACAGGGTTAGAGAGTGACCCACGGGGTTAGAGAGTGACTCCAGGGTTAAAGGGTGACCCACAGGGTTAGAGAGTGACTCACGGGGTTATAGAGTGACCCACAGGGTTAGAGAGTGACCCACGGAGTTAGAGAGTGACCCACAGGGTTAGAGAGTGACCCACAGGGTCAGAGAGTGACCCACAGGGATAGAGAGTGACCCACAGGGTTAGAGTGTGTCTCACAGGGTTAGAGGGTGACCCACGGGGTTAGAGAGTGACCCACAGGGTTAGAGAGACCAGTGACCCACAGGGTTAGAGAGACCAGTGACCCACAGGGTTAGAGAGGAGAGTGACCCACAGGGTTAGAGAGACCAGTGACCCACAGGGTTAGAGAGGCCAGTGACCCACAGGGTTAGAGAGTGACCCACAGGGTTAGAGGGTGTCTCACAGGGTTAGAGAGTGACTCACAGGGTTAGAGAGTGACTCACAGGGTTAGAGAGTGACCCACGGGGTTAGAGAGTGACTCCAGGGTTAGAGGGTGACCCACAGGGTTAGAGAGTGACGCACAGGGTTAGAGAGTGACCCACAGGGTCAGAGAGTGACCTACAGGATTAGAGAGTGACCCACAGGGTTAGAGTGTGTCTCACAGGGTTAGAGGGTGACCCAAGGGGTTAGAGAGTGACCCACAGGGTTAGAGAGACCAGTGACCCACAGGGTTAGAGAGGAGACTGACCCACAGGGTTAGAGAGACCAGTGACCCACAGGGTTAGAGAGACCAGTGACCCACAGGGTTAGAGAGGAGAGTGACCCACAGGGTTAGAGAGACCAGTGACCCACAGGGTTAGAGAGGCCAGTGACCCACAGGGTTAGAGAGACCATGACCCACAGGTTTAGAGATACCAGTGACCCACAGGGTTAGAGAATAACCCACGGGGTTAGAGAGTGACCCAGAGGGTTAGAGAGTGACCCGCAGGGTTAGAGAGTGACCCACAGGGTTAGAGAGTGACCCGCAGGGTTAGAGAGGCCAGTGACCCACAGTGTTAGAGAGGAGACTGACCCACAGGGTTAGAGAATGACCCACAGGTTTAAAAAGGACTCACAGGGTTAGAGAGTGACTTACAGGGCTAGAGAATGACCCACGGAGTTAGAGAGTGACCCACAGGGTTAGGGGGTGACCCACAGGGTTAGAGAGTGACCCACAGGGTTAGACAGTGACCCACAGGGTTAGAGGGTGTCTCACAGGGTTAGAGAGTGACTCACAGGGTTAAAGAGTGACCCACGGGGTTCGAGAGTGACTCACGGGGTTATAGAGTGACCCACAGGGTTAGAGAGTGACCCACGGAGTTAGAGAGTGACCCACAGGGTTAGAGAGTGACCCACAGAGTTAGAGGGTGACCCACGCAGTTAGAGAGTGACCCACAGGGTTAGAGGGTGACCCACGGGGTTAGAGAGTGACCCACAGGGTTAGAGAGACCAGTGACCCGCAGGGTTAGAGAGGAGACTGACCCACAGGGTTAGAGAGACCAGTGACCCAGCGGGTTAGAGAGACCAGTGACCCAGAGGGTTAGAGAGGAGAGTGACCCACAGGGTTAGAGAGACCAGTGACCCACAGGGTTAGAGAGGCCAGTGACCCACAGGGTTAGAGAGGCCAGTGACCCACAGGGTTAGAGAGACCAGTGACCCACAGGGTTAGAGAGGCCAGTGACCCACAGGGTTAGAGAGACCAGTGACCCCAAGGGTTAGCGAGGAGAGTGACCCACAGGGTTAGAGAGACCAGTGACCCACAGGGTTAGAGAGGCCAGTGACCCACAGGGTTAGAGAGGCCAGTGACCCACAGGGTTAGAGAGACCAGTGACCCACAGGGTTAGAGAGACAGGTGACCCACAGGGTTAGAGAGACCGGTGACCCACAGGGTTAGAGAGGAGACTGACCCACAGGGTTAGAGAATGACCCACAGGGTTAAAAAGGACCCACAGGGTTAGAGAGTGACTTACAGGGTTAGAGAATGACCCACGGAGTTAGAGAGTGACCCACAGGGTTAGAGGGTGACTCACAGGGTTAGAGAGTGACCCACAGGGTTAGAGCGTGACCCACAGGGTTAGAGGGTGACTCACAGGGTCAGAGAGTGACCCACAGGGTTAGAGGGTGACTCACAGTGTTAGAGAGTGACCCACAGGGTTAGAGCGTGACCCACAGGGTTAGAGGGTGACTCACAGGGTTAGAGAGTGACCCACAGGGTTAGAGAGTGACCCACAGGGTTAGAGAGGGGACTGACCCACAGGTTTAGAGAGGGGACTGACCCACAGGGTCAGAGAGTTACCCACAGGGTTAGAGGGTGACCCACAAGGTTAGAGGGTGACCCACGGGGTTAGAGGGTGACCCACAGGGTTAGAGGGTGACCAACGGGGTTAGAGGGTGACCCACAGGGTTAGAGGGTGACCCACAGGGTTAGAGAATGACCCACAGGGTTAGAGAGTGACCCACAGGGTTAGAGAGTGACCCACAGGGTTAGAGAGTGACTCCAGGGTTAGAGGGTGACCCACAGGGTTAGAGAGTGACTCACGGGGTTATAGAGTGACCCATAGGGTTAGAGAGTGACACACGGAGTTAGAGAGTGACACACAGGGTTAGAGAGTGACCCACAGGGTCAGAGAGTTACCTACAGGATTAGAGAGTGACCCACAGGGTTAGAGTGTGTCTCACTGGGTTAGAGGGGGACCCAAGGGGTTAGAGAGTGACCCACAGGGTTAGAGAGAGCAGTGACCCACAGGGTTAGAGAGGAGACTGACCCACAGGGTTAGAGAGACCAGTGACCCACAGGGTTAGAGAGACCAGTGACCCACAGGGTTAGAGAGGAGAGTGACCCACAGGGTTAGAGAGACCAGTGACCCACAGGGTTAGAGAGGCCAGTGACCCACTGGGTTAGAGAGACCATGACCCACAGGGTTAGAGAGACCAGTGACCCACAGGGTTAGAGAATAACCCACGGGGTTAGAGAGTGACCCACAGGGTTAGAGAGTGACCCGCAGGGTTAGAGAGTGACCCACAGGGTTAGAGAGTGACCCGCAGGGTTAGAGAGGCCAGTGACCCACAGGGTTAGAGAGGAGACTGACCCACAGGGCTAGAGAATGACCCACAGGTTTAAAAAGGACCCACAGGGTTAGAGGGTGTCTCACAGGGTTAGAGAGTGACTCACAGGGTTAGAGAGTGACTTACAGGGCTAGAGAATGACCCACGGAGTTAGAGAGTGACCCACAGGGTTAGGGGGTGACCCACAGGGTTAGAGAGTGACCCACAGGGTTAGACAGTGCCCCAGAGGGTTAGAGGGTGTCTCACAGGGTTAGAGAGTGACTCACAGGGTTAAAGAGTGACCCACGGGGTTAGAGAGTGACTCACGGGGTTATAGAGTGACCCACAGGGTTAGAGAGTGACCCACGGAGTTAGAGAGTGACCCACAGGGTTAGAGAGTGACCCACAGGGTTAGAGGGTGACCCACGCAGTTAGAGAGTGACCCACAGGGTTAGAGGGTGACCCACGGGGTTAGAGAGTGACCCACAGGGTTAGAGAGACCAGTGACCCGCAGGGTTAGAGAGGAGACTGACCCACAGGGTTAGAGAGACCAGTGACCCACAGGGTTAGGGAGACCAGTGACCCACAGGGTTAGAGAGGCCAGTGACCCACAGGGTTAGAGAGACCAGTGACCCAAAGGGTTAGAGAGGCCAGTGACCCACAGGGTTAGAGAGGAGACTGACCCACAGGGTTAGAGAGACCAGTGACCCACAGGGTTAGAGAGGCCAGTGACCCACAGGGTTAGAGAGACCAGTGACCCCGAGGGTTAGCGAGGAGAGTGACCCACAGGGTTAGAGAGACCAGTGACCCACAGGGTTAGAGAGGCCAGTGACCCACAGGGTTAGAGAGGCCAGTGACCCACAGGGTTAGAGAGACCAGTGACCCACAGGGTTAGAGGGACCGGTGACCCACAGGGTTAGAGAGACCGGTGACCCACAGGGTTAGAGAGTGACCCACAGGGTCAGAGAGTGACCCACAGGGTTAGAGGGTGACCCACAGGGTTAAAAAGGACCCACAGGGTTAGAGAGTGACTTACAGGGTTAGAGAATGACCCACGGAGTTAGAGAGTGACCCACAGGGTTAGAGGGTGACTCACAGTGTTAGAGAGTGACCCACAGGGTTAGAGCGTGACCCACAGGGTTAGAGGGTGACTCACAGGGTTAGAGAGTGACCCACAGGGTTAGAGAGTGACCCACAGGTTTAGAGAGGGGACTGACCCACAGGGTCAGAGAGTGACCCACAGGGTTAGAGGGTGACCCACAAGGATTAGAGAGTGACCCACAGGGATTAGAGTGTGTCTCACTGGGTTAGAGGGTGACCAACGGGGTTAGAGGGTGACCCACAGGGTTAGAGGGTGACCCACAGGGTTAGAGAATGACCCACAGGGTTAGAGAGTGACCCACAGGGTTAGAGAGTGACCCACAGGGTTAGAGAGTGACTCCAGGGTTAGAGGGTGACCCACAGGGTTAGAGAGTGACTCACGGGGTTATAGAGTGACCCATAGGGTTAGAGAGTGTCCCACAGGGTTAGAGAGTGACCCACAGGGTCAGAGAGTGACCTACAGGATTAGAGAGTGACCCACAGGGTTAGAGTGTGTCTCACTGGGTTAGAGGGGGACCCAAGGGGTTAGAGAGTGACCCACAGGGTTAGAGAGACCAGTGACCCACAGGGTTAGAGAGGAGACTGACCCACAGGGTTAGAGAGACCAGTGACCCACAGGGTTAGAGAGACCAGTGACCCACAGGGTTAGAGAGGAGAGTGACCCACAGGGTTAGAGAGACCAGTGACCCACAGGGTTAGAGAGGCCAGTGACCCACAGGGTTAGAGAGACCATGACCCACAGGGTTAGAGAGACCAGTGACCCACAGGGTTAGAGAATAACCCACGGGGTTAGAGAGTGACCCACAGGGTTAGAGAGTGACCCGCAGGGTTAGAGAGTGACCCACAGGGTTAGAGAGTGACCCGCAGGGTTAGAGAGGCCAGTGACCCACAGGGTTAGAGAGGAGACTGACCCACAGGGTTAGAGAATGACCCACAGGTTTAAAAAGGACCCACAGGGTTAGAGGGTGTCTCACAGGGTTAGAGAGTGACTCACAGGGTTAGAGAGTGACTTACAGGGCTAGAGAATGACCCACGGAGTTAGAGAGTGACCCACAGGGTTAGGGGGTGACCCACAGGGTTAGAGAGTGACCCACAGGGTTAGACAGTGACCCACAGGGTTAGAGGGTGTCTCACAGGGTTAGAGAGTGACTCACAGGGTTAAAGAGTGACCCACGGGGTTAGAGAGTGACTCACGGGGTTATAGAGTGACCCACAGGGTTAGAGAGTGACCCACGGAGTTAGAGAGTGACCCACAGGGTTAGAGAGTGACCCACAGGGTTAGAGGGTGACCCACGCAGTTAGAGAGTGACCCACAGGGTTAGAGGGTGACCCACGGGGTTAGAGAGTGACCCACAGGGTTAGAGAGACCAGTGACCCGCAGGGTTAGAGAGGAGACTGACCCACAGGGTTAGAGAGACCAGTGACCCACAGGGTTAGAGAGACCAGTGACCCACAGGGTTAGAGAGGCCAGTGACCCAGAGGGTTAGAGAGGAGAGTGACCCACAGGGTTAGGGAGACCAGTGACCCACAGGGTTAGAGAGGCCAGTGACCCACAGGGTTAGAGAGACCAGTGACCCAAAGGGTTAGAGAGGCCAGTGACCCACAGGGTTAGAGAGGAGACTGACCCACAGGGTTAGAGAGACCAGTGACCCACAGGGTTAGAGAGGCCAGTGACCCACAGGGTTAGAGAGACCAGTGACCCCGAGGGTTAGCGAGGAGAGTGACCCACAGGGTTAGAGAGACCAGTGACCCACAGGGTTAGAGAGGCCAGTGACCCACAGGGTTAGAGAGGCCAGTGACCCACAGGGTTAGAGAGACCAGTGACCCACAGGGTTAGAGGGACCGGTGACCCACAGGGTTAGAGAGACCGGTGACCCACAGGGTTAGAGAGTGACCCACAGGGTCAGAGAGTGACCCACAGGGTTAGAGGGTGACTCACAGGGTTAGAGAGTGACCCACAGTGTTGGAGCGTGACCCACAGGGTTAGAGGGTGACTCACAGGGTTAGAGAGTGACCCACAGGTTTAGAGAGTGACCCACAGGGTTAGAGAGGGGACTGACCCACAGGGTTAGAGAGGGGACTGACCCACAGGGTCAGAGAGTGACCCACAGGGTTAGAGGGTGACCCACAAGGTTAGAGGGTGACCCACGGGGTTAGAGGGTGACCCACAGGGTTAGAGGGTGACCCACGGGGTTAGAGGGTGACCCACAGGGTTAGAGGGTGACCCACAGGGTTAGAGAATGACCCACAGGGTTAGAGAGTGACCCACAGGGTTAGAGAGTGACCCACAGGGTTAGAGGGTGACCCACAGGGTTAGAGGGTGACTCACAGGGTTAGAGAGGAGAATGACCCACGGAGTTAGAGAGTGACCCACAGGGTTAGAGAGACCAGTGACCCACAGGGTTAGAGAGGCCAGTGACCCACAGGATTAGAGAGGAGACTGACCCACAGGGTTAGAGAGTGACCCGCAGGGTTAGAGAGTGACCCACAGGGTTAGAGAGTGACCCGCAGGGTTAGAGAGGCCAGTGACCCACAGGGTTAGAGAGCAGACTGACCCACAGGATTAGAGAATGACCCACAGGGTTAAAAAGGACCCACAGGGTTAGAGAGTGACCTACAGGTTTAGAGAATGACCCACGGAGTTAGAGAGTGACCCACAGGGTTAGAGAGTGACCTACAGGGTTAGAGAGTGACCCACAGGGTTAGAGAGTGACCCACAGGGTTAGAGGGTGTCTCACAGGGTTAGAGAGTAACTCACAGGGTTAGAGAGTGACCCACGGGGTTAGAGAGTGACTCACGGGGTTATAGAGTTACCCACAGGGTTAGAGAGTGACCCACGGAGTTAGAGAGTGACCCACAGGGTTAGAGAGTGACCCACAGGGTTAGAGGGTGACCCACGCAGTTAGAGAGTGACCCACAGGTTTAGAGGGTGACCCACGGGGTGAGAGAGTGACCCACAGGATTAGAGAGACCAGTGACCCACAGGGTTAGAGAGGAGACTGACCCACAGGGTTAGAGAGACTAGTGACCCACAGGGTTAGAGAGACCAGTGACCCACAGGGTTAGAGAGACCAGTGACCCACAGGGTTAGAGAGACCAGTGACCCACAGGGTTAGAGAGGCCAGTGACCCACAGGGTTAGAGAGGAGACTGACCCACAGGGTTAGAGAATGACCCACAGGGTTAAAAAGGACCCACAGGGTTAGAGAGTGACTTACAGGGTTAGAGAATGACCCACGGAGTTAGAGAGTGACCCACAGGGTTAGAGGGTGACCCACAGGGTTAGAGAGTGACCCACAGGGTTAGAGAGTGACCCACAGGGTTAGAGGGTGTCTCACAGGGTTAGAGAGTAACTCACAGGGTTAGAGAGTGACCCACGGGGTTAGAGAGTGACTCACGGGGTTATAGAGTTACCCACAGGGTTAGAGAGTGACCCACAGAGTTAGAGAGTGACCCACAGGGTTAGAGAGTGACCCACAGGGTTAGAGGGTGACCCACGCAGTTAGAGAGTGACCCACAGGGTTAGAGGGTGACCCACGGGGTTGGAGGGTGACCCACAGGATTAGAGAGACCAGTGACCCACAGGGTTAGAGAGGAGACTGACCCACAGGGTTAGAGAGGCCAGTGACCCACAGGGTTAGAGAGACCAGTGACCCACAGGGTTAGAGAGGCCAGTGACCCACAGAGTTAGAGAGGCCAGTGACCCACAGGGTTAGAGAGGCCAGTGACCCACAGGGTCGGAGAGTGACCCACAGGGTTAGAGAGACCGGTGACCCACAGGGTTAGAGAGACCAGTGACCCACAGGGTTAGAGAGACCAGTGACCCACAGGGTTAGAGAGACCAGTGACCCACAGGGTTAGAGAGACCGGTGACCCACAGGGTTAGAGAGACCGGTGACCCACAGGGTTAGAGAGACCGGTGACCCACAGGGTTAGAGAGACCGGTGACCCACAGGGTTAGAGAGGGGACTGACCCACGGGGTTAGAGGGTGCCCCACGGGGTTAGAGGGTGACCCTGTCAATGGGAGATTCTGTGCTGGGCACCCAGCCAGTGGCTGCAATAACTCTCTGTGCGGTGAAGCTTCTAACAGAACCCGCTGAGTGGGATGAGAAAGTTAGTGATGAATTATACCATGGCTAATGTGTCGTTGCAGCAAAGTTTCCAATCTGATATCTACGGAATAAACAACAACCCAGTGATTATATCGCGTGGAAATAAATGGTGTAATTTGCAATCTGCTAATGGGAAGTGATACCTCAATCTGTAAACCAAGCAATTCCTCAAATCCCAATCCCCAGCACGGGATTCATCCCTAACGTGAACATTCCCCACTATTCCAGAGTCCAGGATCAGAGGAGAGTCTCCAATAAATCTCCACCACGGGCAGGGGAACTCACTACAACGAGGAGTGGCTGAAATAAAATAAACAGGTTCGATTAAAGGGAAGCTCCATAAACCCGAGGGAGAGTGGAACGGGGGGGGGGGGGGGGGGTACCGCTGATAGGGGGAATGAAGAGGGTCAGAATGAGACTTGTGGACTTGGTCAGTTGGGCCGAGTGGCCGTTCTGTCTCTCAATTCTGCTCAATCCGAATTTCAATGTCAAACCCTGCGTGTTTGGGAATACTCCCTGTTACTCTGGGCAAACTGATTGACAAAGAAACCTGGAAATTGAGTGTTTTATTCTTAGTTCATGTGCAGAATGGGAGGTGAACATTTTCGAAATGTGAATGTGGCTTGTGCAAGGCAGTTTCAGTGGAAAACCTACACTAAATGATGCATTTGAATGAGTTGTGGAGGGCTGGAGTAACTCCGGGTTTGTCTGTTGGACTGAAGGTTTGGTACTGGGAGAATGCACAAGGGTTTTCTCTCATGTTACAGTTGGAGAATTAACCCAACTCCAAACACAGAAAACATGTTTTTAAAAACTGTGTTGTGCGACCGAAGATCTTTAGTGGGATCATTTCTGGATTGTAAATGCAAATGTGTCTCTCCCTTTGACAGTCATGTGTAAGGTTGGGAATGGTCAGTTTGTTAACTTTACCTGGTGCTTGTCAACAAGTGTATGTTTGAACAAACTATTACATTAATAGCGCTGCGATGCGTGAACAGCTTGTTTCCCGTCTTTGATAACTTGTTTGAAGTCAAATGTTTGTGTAAAGCAGAGTAATTACATCTCCAGGGTACAAAGGAAGGTAAAGTCACCATAGTCCCAGATGACCAGAGGCTGCTTTCCCCTCTGAGGGGGGAGAGCTGACTGGTAGTAATTTAACCTGAGGGTCACCACACCTCAGGCGAGGGACATTGAAGGTAAATGTCACCTTAAATAAGCTGCAGAACAGCTCCAGGAAATGGGTTCCAGCAGAATAATGGCATTCCCTGGGATAGCTGTGTGGCAGGTCCCTCTGCTCCATGCATCAATATTGATTGAGGGACAATCAGGGTTGAAGGAATGTTCCCCTGCACCCAGCAGGGCGGTTCAGACACTGAGCCTCTCTGGGTGGCCTCTCTGCTGGAGGATTACACACCCTCACCTCCTCTCAAAATCATGGCAAAAGGAAGAGCGCAGGCGCACGGGCCTCTCATTCATGACCTGCCCAGGTTGCTGAGCAACAAAGTCTGGCCTCAATTTCCTTTATCTTCCTGACCTTGCGCCTGGAAGGAGTGAAGATAATTTCCTTATTGCAGTAGCTGAGGGCAGCTCCATCCAGCAATCCCTCCCTCCCTCCCTCCCACTCAGTCCGGGGACAGAAAGGTGCCCTTCAGCCCATCGACTAGAGCCTCCGGGATAGAAGCAGCCGGTGTTTTACACTAGGCAGGGATATTGCTGGTGAGTTGGAGGCTGCTTTAAAAAAAACTCTCTCCCAAATTTGAAATCAAAAATCGACATTTCCAGACATTTTATTCGCTTATCCACTCTCTGATGCTGAGGTCCGTGCATAGAATTAATGTCATTTGCATGAACCACCCACTGGATGGGAAAGCGGACATTAATGCACAACTTGCAGAATATTGACCACAATATCCTCAGAGGTTATTCGCCTGTGGTGATATGGATAAACCAATAGGGTAAGATTAGAAAAGCTCCCAGCAACTACAGTTTATCTGTGTGTGAAATCAGCGGATTTAGAGAAGAAAGCCATGCAGCATTCCAGTTCCTGGAATTACCACATGGGCTACAGGGCAAAGACTCAATTGGGATTGTCACTGGATTGACTGTCACTGGATCGAATTGGTGATGGGTCTTCACCTGGTTTTGCTTCCATGGGACTGGAGTTAGGAACGACTTTGTCCAATTTTATTGGAGGTAAATATTTAGTCACCTTCGAAGTGTTGGCATGTTATGTACAATTACAAAGAACACAGAAACAGATCATTCCACTCTTTGCTGGTGTTTACTCTGGGGAACCAAATTTATATTGACACAACTCAAACCGCTCTTCGGTAAAACAATTGGAGCACAAAACAATGAGCTCCTTCCTTCAATACAGGGGTACCCATCATATAAATTATTCACTGACTTTGCAAATAGAGCAGCTTGTTGAGACAATAAATGATTTATTGCTTCTGCACTTACAACCACAGATCTTCATTTGTGTCCAGAGATATTTTAGGCGAGGTTTGAGGCTGTGCAGTCCACCAACAAGAAAGGTCAGAGAAGGGGTCGTCCTGAAGATGAGAGGTTTTTCTGTTTTTCAAAGAAGTGACTATCAGACCCGGAAAGACTCGTCCAAATATAAATGTTTGAATCAAGATCAGAAAAAGCAAGACGCCGAACTTTCAGCTCAAAAGGTTTGTTGACGATATCAGCTTTTCTCAATCATACTGTGTTGCTTGTGATTTAACAAATGTTAAATAGAACAATTTGTCCATGATTCCTGATTTCTGCCCCGTTGTCGCAAATGTTAACTCATTGACAATTACACTTAGAATCACAGAATCCCTACAGTGCAGAAAGAGGCCATTTGACCCATCGAGTCTGCACTGACCCTCTGAAAGAACGCCCCACTCCCCCACCCTATCTCCATAACCCTACCTAACCCGCACATTCCTGGATACTTAGCGGCAATTTAGCAGGGCAAATCCACCTAATCTACAAATCTTTGGACTGTGGGAGGAAACCGGAGCACCCGGAGAAAACCCACGCAGACACGGGGAGAACGTGCAGACTCCACACAGACACAGCGCCGGCCCTAGGGTTGCTGGCGCCCCGGGCAAGCTGAACTTCAGCGCCCTTCGGGGGGGGGGGGGGGGGGGAGAGGGGCCGAGGGGGGGGGTGAGGGGGGGCGGGGCCGAGGGGGGCCGAGGGGGGGGCGGGGCCGGGACGGACGGAGGGGGGACGGAGGGGGTGGACGGAGGGAGGGGGGCGGACGGAGGGGGGGGAGCGGGCCGGAGGGGGGGGGGGCGGGCCGGAGGGGGGGGGGCGGCCGGAGGGGGGGGGGGCGCCCTGGGGGAGGGCGGCCACCGCACATGCGCTGGTTGGCACCGGCCCAACTGCGCATGCGCGGGACCCGAGTCTCTGGCGCCCCCTAGCACATGGCGCCCCGGGCGACTGCCCGAGTTGCCGGTACCTTGGGCCGGCCCTGCACAGACAGTCACCCAAGGCTGGAAATTAACCCGAGTCCCGGGAGCTGTGAGATAGCAGTACAAACCACTGTACCACCGTGTCATCCTTATAGAATATGTTTGGTCATGAAATCAAAGCCAGGCGAATGTTTGTTAATCTCATTCCTGCAAAGAAATAAACGGCAGTATTTTGTTGCTTTTGATGTAAAATTTCTTTTAAAAGTCAATCCCGTCACTGAGAGACGAATGATCTCATCTGGGCGCATTGTTCACTTTAACACTGGGGCCAACCACCAGGTGAGAGAGAGGGGTGGGGTGGGGAGACCTGTTAATATTTTAAGATTAGGAGTGAGGAAAGCAATTGGAAGGGTCCATAATTCCACTTGGTGAGCTTCACTGGATTCACACTAATGAGTTGTGCGTGCTGATGAATCAGCCAGAAATTCATAGAATTTACAGTGCAAAAGGAGGCCATTCGGCCCATCGAGTCTGCACCGGCTCTTGGAAAGAGCACCCCACCCAAGGTCAACACCTCCACCCTATCCCCATAACCCAGTCACCCCACCCAACACTAAGGGCAATTTTGCACACTAAGGGCAATTTAGCACGGCCAATCCACCTAACCTGCACATCTTTGGACTTGGAAATTGGACAATTTCCAGATGGAATCCTGTGTGAAATGAATTTCATGTAAAAAAGGTGCTCGGAAATGGGAACACAGTCTTGTTGCATCAGCTAAATGGGAATGTTCTCTCTGCCCCCTCCCCCAACCACCACCACCAATTTGGTCAAGGTTTTTAAAAATAAATTTAGAGTTCTTTTTTTTTTCCAATTAAGGGGCAATTTAGTGTGGCCAATCCACCTACCCTGCACATCTTTGCATTGTGGGGTTGAAACCCATGCTGAAGGATGTGCAAACTTCGCATGGATAGTGACCCGGAGCCAGGATCGAACCAGGTCCTCAGCGCCGTGGGGCAGCAGTGCTAACCACTGTGCCACCATGCCACCCTCAAGGGTTTTGTTGACTGATTTAGCCTCTCTAAGACAATGACATAGCTGAAATCGAAACAGAAAATGCTGGAAATACTCAGCAGGTCAGGCAGCATCTGTGGAGAGAAAAACAGGGTTTTTTAAAATAAATTTAGAGTACCCAATTATTTTTTCCCAATTAAGGGGCAATTTAACGTGGCCAATCCACCTACCCTGCACATCTTTGGGTTGTGGGGGCGAAACCCACACAGACACGGGGAGAATGTGCAAACTCCACACGGACAGTGACCCGGGGCCAGGATCGAACCTGGGTACCTCAGCACCGTGAGGCAACAGTGCTAACCACTGCGCCACCGTGCCGCCCTTAAAACAAATAATACAAAATGTGACAATTTGTTTTGGTCTGAAGAATTCTCAGCTGGAACAGAAAGGAAAACAAGAGCTTTCATCAACTACACTTTGTCTTTCCATCCCACTGAATTAAAAAAAATATTGAACCTGGGACCTCGGCGCCGTGAGGTAGCAGGGCTAACCCACTGCGCCACAGTGCTGCCCTCACGAGAAACAGAGTTAATGTTTCAGGTCAGTGACCTTTCCTGTAAACAACCTGAAATGTTAACTGAAAGGCTAAATGTGGGCATACAGGCTCGTAGTGTGCACCAGGGTGGGTTAGATATGGTGGACCAGATGGTCATCTGCTGTCTATTCTTTTTCCCATATCCATAACAGCAGGCGGTTCAAGGTGCTGTGCCACTGACCCTAGTCAGCCAATCGTGCTCTTTGTGTGAAGCACCAGTTGTAATTCGGGGGGTAAATGCAAAATACTGCAGATGCTGAAAATCTGAAACAAACAGAGCAAATACTGGATATACTCAGCAAATCCTGTGGCGAGAGAAGCAAGAGTTAGCATATTGAGTCCAAATGGCTGCTCTAGCTCTGAAGAAAAGTCAGAAGGAACTTGAAACATTAACTCTGTTACTCCTCCCACAGACTCTGCCAGACTTGCTGAGTGTCGGCAGCATTTCCTGTTATCATTCAGAGGCAAATGGACGTTTGGGATGGAGCACTCACCAAATTTGTTTTCATCCAAATTTGCTGTCCAAGAAAATAAATTCCCCTAATTTTACACTTTAAAAAAATCAATGGAATTTCAGACCAGCAAGGATAAGACGCCACTGAAATGGGTGAAGACAGTATAACTATCTGTCAAATCAATATGTTTGTGGAACGAGAAACCTTTGTGAGGGACAGTAAGAAGATGTCTGGGTGGGGAATATCTTCCAATGAGCAGTCAGATTGTTCTGTTAAATGACCTGATCCCATTGCTAAAGTTCCCAATTTCTGGTTGGCTCCACTGAGGTTTAATGAGTTAATTGTGCAGAACCAAATTTCATGAGTTGTCAGTGGAATGGTTATTGTCCCTTTCATGCACTCAAGATCAGTATTAACAGAAATCCTAATCCTATGCTTTCCTGAGCAGGCAAGAAGATTGATTGATCTCAGTAAGAAAATTCTGCTTTTTCTTTTTAATTCAGGATCGCAACAAAAGCAAGGTACCTCTAACCGAAGACAAAAGCACAAGTGGTAAGATTTCTCCATTGAAATGCTGTGGAATAATGATACAATGGGTGTGTTTAATGTTGCCTGCAGCAACACCTTCTCAGTCCACTGGCTCTGCCGACAGAAAAGCTGCCAGAGATTGCCTTGCCAGATTGGCCAGCCCAACCAGATCAGGCGGTGTTTAATTGAGTTGGCCATCAAGGTGAAAATCATCATCTCAAGATGACAGACAGGGCAATGCTTAGAGATCATATCATCTTGTGTGAGAGGAGAAAGGATTGTCTGATGTACCAAATCAGCAGATTGGGTCCTATGTTTAAAAGACTACCAGGATGGAAAGCTCTGCTCTCAGCCTGTTGCCAGCCATTCATGGAATTTTCATTCCTGATTCAGGAATTCCCAATGAAAACATTTCTCCTTTTCTCCCCTCTAATCCATTTGCCAATTTTGAATCATTGACTCTAGTTATTGATCTACCCATCACAGAGATTAGTTTTCCCTTAAAACCTTTATTGAAATCTCCCAGTATCTTGAAACCCTCCATTAGATGACATCTTAAATGTCTCTAATCCCAAGGAGAACTGTCCCAACTTCTCCTCATGTCTGAAGTCTCTCATCCCTGGTACCGTCCTGATCGACATCCCCGGTACCCTCGATAAGGTCATGACATCTTCCTGGTGACATAATTCCTGCACCAAGTCACTCACCAAATTTGTTGTAGCTGTAATGTGAGAATCTCACACTTTGATTGATTGATATTTATTGTCACATGTACCGAAGTACAGTGAAAAGTATTTTTCTGCAGCCAAGGGAACGTACCTACATAGTAGACAAAAAGAATAATCGACAGAGTACATTGACAAACAGTGATTGGTTACAGTGCGGAACAAGGGGCCAAACAAAGCAAATACATGAGCAAGAGTTACATCGTTAGTTACATTGCAACAACGGGACACTCAAAAATGTGAAAGTTAAAAGTTTTCTTCAGACTTGGTATGACTGAAAAGTAAGAATTCTAAAACCTGACATTGTGTTTCCTCAAAATGAGAGAGTCAACACTATCTTGTGTAGGGAAACGTGTGGAAATCTGAAAGACCTGAACTCAGCAAGGTGCCATTTTCCAGAGACACTGACCAATTCTCATTGATTCTTCTTCTGCAGCTTATTCATCCTTTGTCAGAAGTTCAACAGGTTGCCCAACCTCATCTCACATGGAGGATTCAGACGGCCTCTTAGACTATAAAAGCGGTGCCAGTGATGGTGTCCCTTGGTACGTTGCCATGCTACACGAAAAGGTACAAAGCACCATTGTGTAATTGTCAACATTTGCAGAGTGTTTATTATATTAGGTCCAGATTCATCTGGAGTTGTGAAAGAGAAGAATTGGTATTTGTGTTTACAATCTTTGTTTGGTGCCTAAAGGGGATTAGTGGTTTACATTTTCACCTTGGGGGAGTTGGCATTGGTCGAGGACGGGTGGGCAACATGCCAAGGAATTGCTGAGAACTTCATATCACGCAATCCCCGTTCCAAATGTACCCCGCTGACTGAGCAAAAGTTATAATGTGTGATTATTATACAAAATGCATTGTTGACCCTCAGTCTGTAATAGGTTCCAGTTGACCGAAAACATCCCATCATGCCTGCAGTTGGTCATTTTACCACAAACAGGGCCTTATCGCTGCACCATTTCCAAACTATTCTCATGAGATGGTTTGATTTCACCTGGATAAAATTGGGGGTGAAGGGCAGGGCCAGCCTGAGTGGGTGATATTTGAAGTTAAAAAGCAATCTACTGGTTTTCCAGGTATGGTAAAAAAAATGTTCAAGCCAGTGAGAGAGCAAGAAACTTAAATAATTAGAGGGGTGGAATGTTAATGTGAGCGAGACGTGTGGGTTTGAGTGCAGTTTCACAGTTAATAGGACTGGTGGAAAGACCAGCTCGAAGTTGAGCTTTATTGTGGCCGGGGAAGTTCTGGGAGTCCGATGCATTCCCAGGAACAAGTTTGCAATTTAAATGTTAATGGGGTTTGGCAATGTCTGATTTAACTGCTTTGTGGGTTTTAGTAGTGGGTGGCTGCTGAGCCAGAAGCCAGGGCTTGTCAGTCAGCCTGTCAGCCAGGTGAGGAACTGGTCAAATACCGCATGCTGTGGAACTAAATCCCAACTTCCTATCTGAAAGTTTTGCCGGGCTGTCTCATCAACAAAATCTGCTTCTTTAAATGGAAACAGGAGAAATGTGTCTTGATATTGGAAGATAAGGTGAAGATCCTCTCTCAGTTTGAGGCAGAATCCAAGAGGAAGGATGGTATAATTGAAAATCTCCAAAAAGCAGTGATTGAATTAACGGAAGAGCTGAATAAAAGCAGCGACGGTAACACTATAAAAACACAGGTGAGAAACTGAAGTTCGCAACAAGACCCAAAATGAATGCTTTTGCTCACAAATATTAATAGAAGGAGTGGCACGGTGGCGCAGTGGTTAGCACTTGTGCCTATAGTGCTGAGGTCCCAGATTCGATCCCGGCTCTGGGTCACTGTCCGTGTGGAGTTTGCACAGTTTCCGCATGTCTGCGTGGGTTTCACCCCCACAACCCAAAGATGTGCAGGTTAGGTGGATTGGCCACGCTAAATTGTCCCTTAATTGGAAAATAAAATAATTGGGTACTCGGAACCTATTCTCCGCCCAAACACGTTTCACGATTTCGGCGAAAGGCAATGGACAATCCCGCCCCTGGTCTTTACTCCTCGACAAGGAACACTCCCCTGGGCCCCCACCTTCCTCCCATTGGCCAGGGTTCACACGCTCCCACATGATAGGTCCCGGACAGGTCATGAGGCCGGCAAACAATTGCCACTTAAAGGGGTCATGCTACGACACCTCGAAATACATCATGTTGTTTCAGAAAAGGCAACAGTAAGTAGACAACTTTGTGAGTGAGTTTGACAACTCGCACATTCATTTTGGTCTCCCAAATTAGCATGAATGTAAATAAAGTATTTTGTTGCAATGTGTCAGAACCTGTCAGGATTAATAGTCCATTTAGGCATAATACTCTCATAGATCATTGAATTTATAGTGCGGAAGGAGGCCATTCGGCCCATCGAATGCTTGTAATGCAGAACAAGGCCAGCAGCGCAGGTTCAATTCCCGTACCGGCCTCCCTGAACAGGCGCCGGAACGTGGCGACTAGGAGCTTTTCACAGTAACTTCATTGATGCCTACTCGTGAAAATAAGCGATTATTATTATTAAAATCGCGATTTTACCTTACTTTTGTAAAGTGTTTTAGTGACAGAAATCAATCCCACAGTGGGGCAGCACGGTCACACAGTGGTTAGCACTGTTGCCTCACAGCGCTAGAGTCTCAGGGTCGATTCCCGGCCTGGGTCACTGTCTGTGCGGAGTCTGCACGTTCTCCCCGTGCCTGCGTGGGTTTCCTCCGGTTTTCTCCCACAAATCCTGAAAGACGTGCTGTTAGGTGAATTGGACATTCTGAATTCTCCCTCTGTGACCCGATCAGGCGCCGGAATTGGGGATTTTCACAGTAACTTCATTGCAGTGTTAATGTAAGCCTACTTGTGACAATAAAGATTCTTTTTTTTTTAATTCTTCTCTATTTTGTGGCTACAGAAGGTAATTAAATGGCTACCTCGGTTAAAATTGATCCGGTATGCCCCAAATGTCATCCAGTGCAAAGAGTTGTTAGTGACCCAGGGGTGGAATTTTGGGGTTGGGGTGTGCTGTTCAAAAGTCGATTGAATTCGGCAGCATTGGAAAATTGTGCCTGCAGGACGTGATGAACATTCCCAGGTCCAGGAGACCCACTGAGGGATCTCTAAATCCTGGGCCAGCTACTGCAAAGTCTCACATTGAACCGCTACAGTGCAGAAGGAGGCCATTCGGCCCACCGAGTCTGCACTGACCCTTCGAAAGACCACCCTATTCAGGCCCAATCCCCGCCCTATTCCTGCAACCCCACCTTAAGGGACAATATATCATGGCCAATCCACCTAACCTGCACGTCGTTAGACTGTGGGAAGAAACCGGAGCACCCGGAGGAAACCTACGCAGACGCAAGGATAAAGTGCAAACTCCACACAGACAGTAACTCAAGCCAGGAATAGAACCCGGGACCCTGGCGCTGTGAGGCAGCAGTGCTACCCACTGTGCTACCGTGCTGCCCCTCACTCTAAAGCTTTTCATCCCCCGTACACAGAGGGACTGAGAACTGTACCAAGGTCCTTGGGGCTGTATGCTCAACAGAATGTATGACATGAAATGTACATTTTAAATATAACTTGTTTTTGCAATTTGAGTGGGGCACCTCAGAGTGCCTTAAGCCATCATTAGCAAAAATTCAACTGCTTTATAGTGAATGCCAAATTTGAATTGTTATGTATTTACACATTTTTGTGCAAAAACAAGGAAGGTAAATTCCAGTCGGTACGTCAGACTTGATGATTTGTAAATGGATTCAGTTCTATTTGTGTTTAATCCACTGCTGTTTCAGGCACAGAGCATCATGATGATGCAAGGAGAGATCAACAAACTGAAACAGATGGAAGGTGACAATAAACGCAACGAAGGCATCATCGCCAAATTGAGGGATGAGGTGTGGCAACAGGGACTACAGATCAGCCACCTGAGATTTGAGAGCTCCATCAGCATCTCCAACACGACGCTGGGCGAGAGCTTCAGCATAATTCCAAAGGATTATGTTTGGGAATCTAAAACTGAGGTAAATAATATTAAATACAGGAGTTGGGACATCTTGTTGAAGGTGTACAAGACATTGCTAAGACTACGCATGGAGTACTGTGTTCAGTTCTGGTCACCCTATTATAGGAGGGATATTGTTAAACTAGAAAGAGTGCAGAAGGGATTTACGAGGACGCTACCAGGAGCTATAAGGAGAGGCTGGATAGGCTGGGACTTTTTTCCCTGGAGCGTAGGAGGCTGAGGGGTGATCTTCTCGAGGGCTACAAAATAATGAGGGGTGGAGATAAGGTAGATAGTCAACATCTTTTCCCAAAGGTAGAGGAGTCTAGAACTAGAGGGCACAGGTTTAAGGTGGGAGGGGAGAGATACAAAAGAGACCAGAGGGGAAATTTCTTCACACAGAGGGTGATGAGCATCTGGAACGAGCTGCCAGAGGCAGTGGTAGAGGCGGGTATGATCTTGTTCTTTAAAAAGCAGTTAGACAGTTACATGGGCAGGGTGGGTATAGAGGGGTATGGGCCAAATGAGGGCAAGTGGGACTAGCTTAGTGATAGAAACTGGGCAGCATGGACAAGCTGGGCCGAAGGGCCTGTTTCCATGCTGTGAACATCTATAACTCTACTTTCTGCAAACTCATGCCTTTCGCTAGGATCGTGCTTAAAATACAGTTGAACAAAAACGTTCTGGTGATTATAGAACGCAATGGGAGTAATTAATATTAATATAATGCACAGAAAGTGTAAAATTAGTCATATTAGCAATCCGAGGTGACAGTAGTTCATAACGGCGCTAGTGGCCCAGACACCGATTTGTAGCTGACGCGGGCAAGGTGCCATCTCCCCTGGAGACAGGGTTCCGGATCAGGGGCGAAATTCTACGACCCCACGCAGGGTCGGAGAATCGGCCGGCGGCGGCGTTATTCCCGCTCCCGCCGGGTTTTTAATTCTCCGAGCGGCCAAAAACCGGCGCTGTGCAAATCCCGCCGGCAGCCTCTGAAAACAGCTGGCGCCGGCGGGATGTCATTGATTTTTAACAGACAGACATTTTCCGGCCCGGATGGGCTGAATTCCCGCCGACGTGGCCACAGGTCACATCGGCGAAAAACAGAGCAGCTTAAAAACGGCGTCAACCATTGATGATGGTTGACGCCGTTCAGTGACCTAGGGCGAGGGGGGGGATAGCGTCGTTGGAGAGGGGTGGATTGGGGGGGGGGGGTTGCGGCATTTGGGGGGGTTGGGGGGGTTGATGGGTTTGGGGGGGGTTGGGGGGGTTGCGGCGTTTGGGGGGGTTGCGGCGTTTGGGGGGGTTGCGGCGTTTGGAGGGGGGGTTGCGGCGTTTGGAGGGGGGGCGGCGTTGGAGGGGGGTAGGGGTGGTGGGGAGGGGGGTAGGGGTGGTGGGGAGGGGGGTGGGGTGGTGGGGAGGGGGGTTGGGGAGGGGGGTAGGGGGGTTGGGGAGGGGGGTAGGGGTGGTGGGGAGGGGGGTAGGGGTGGTGGAGGGGGGTAGGGGTGGTGAGGGGGGTAGGGGCGTTGGAGGGGGTAGGGGTGGTGAGGGGGCAGGGGCGTTGGAGGGGGGTAGGGGCATTGGAGGGGGGTAGGGGTGGTGAGGGGGGGGTTGGGGTAGGGGGCAGCGGCGTGCAGAGGGGGGGCGACGGTGCGTTGGCCCCGGGCATCCGTCGCCCCCCCCTCTGCACGCCGCTGCCGCCTACCCCAACCCCCCCTCACCACCCCTACCCCATCCAACGCCCTTACCCCCCTCCCCACCACCCCTACCCCCCTCCAACGCCGCCCCCCTCCTCTCTCTCAACACCGGTACCCCCCCTCCTCTCAACGCAGGTACCCCCCCCCCTCTCCTCTCAACGCTAGTACCCCCCCCTCTCCTCTCAACGCAGGTACCCCCCCATCTCCTCTCAACGCAGGTACCCCCCCCTCTCTCCTCTCCTCTCAACTCAACGCCGCAACCCCCCCTCTCCTCTCCTCTCCTCTCAACTCAACGCCGCAACCCCCCCTCTCCTCTCCTCTCAACTCAACGCCGCAAATCCCCCCCCCCACCAAACGCCGGGACTCGCCACTTCGGCAGCGGGTGAATCTGACGCGTATCGCGTCAGCCCGCTGCTGGCCCTTTCGGGAACGGAGATTAACGGCTTAAATGAAGACCCCGACGCCGGAGTCATCCGCCCTGCTTTGTCCCGCCGGAAATGGGCGTCACGTCGGTCCGCGGAGAATTTCGCCCCAGGATAGTGGAACTAGGGGGAGGGGAGTGAGCCGGCTGGATCCCCTGCACTTGTAGGAAAGTGGAGGCCAGGAGTTTGCGTCGGAAACAGTTCAGAAAACAGAGGAGGAAGAAGCTGTGGTCGGGGTGGAATTGCAGGGGAGTGATTGAATTGTGGAAGACGGCCTAGCGAGTTTGAAGATTGGCGGGGCTGGATTTTCAGTTGCAAAGGGGCATTCACACCATTTGAAGATTCCGGTTCTGGTGTTGCAATCTCGTCTGCAATGCAGTCGCTGGTCCCATCACACTCTGGAGGCAGTCCCATCCCTCCCCTCTCCTGGTTACGCTCGGTCTCACTAATTGGGCATCAAGCTTCCCTCCTGGCCAATTAGGGCATTTACATTTTTTAATGCTGTCGCATGCCCGATGCAGTTACGGCACAATGTGGGGCCCAGTAACCCATAGAATCCCTACAGTGCAGAAGGAGGCCTTTCGGCCCATCGAGTCTGCATCAACCCCTCAAAATACGTTCCCCAATCGGAAACCGTGGCTCAATCGCGAGATTGATTCCTTACTGAAGGACAGATCAGAGGCGTTCAAGTTAGACGACCCTGACCTACAACATAGAACATAGAAAAATACAGCACAGAACAGGCCCTTCGGCCCACGATGTTGTGCCGAATCTTTCTCCCAGATTAAGAACAAATTAATCTACACCTATACAAGAAATCCAGGTATGACCTCCGCAAAGCCATCCGAGATGCCAAGAATGAATATCAAACCAAGCTAGAGTCACAGACAGACTCTCGGCGGTTGTGGCAAGGACTAAACAACATAACGGGCTACAAAGCGAAGCCGAGCAGTATCTCTGGCAGCAGGGCACCCCTCCCCGATGAACTTAATGCATTCTATGCTCGGTTCGAGCAGGTAACCAACAATCCGCTATCGAGTGCCCCAGCAACCCATAATTCACCCATACCCACCATCACAGTTTCCGAAGTCAGATCGGCCTTCCTGAAAGTGAACCCGCGGAAGGTGACGGGCCCGGACGGGATCCCTGGACGTGCACACAGAGCCTGCGTGGACCAGCTGGCAGAGGTATTCACAGACATCTTTAACCTGTCCCTACTCCACTCCGAGGTCCCCACCTGCTTCAAGAAGACCACCATCATACCGGTACCAAAGAAGAACCAGGCAACATGCCTCAATGAGGTACCGCCCGGTGGCCCTGACTTCAGTAGTAATGAAGTGCTTCGAGAGGTTGATCATGAAGTCCATCACCTCCATACTCCCAGAACACTTTGATCCACTGCAATTCGCATACCGTCACAACCGGTCCATAGCAAATGCCATTTCCCTGGCCCTACACTCATCCCTAGAGCATCTCGACATCAAGGACTCCTACATCAGACTCTTATTTATTGACTACAGCTCCGCCTTCAACACCATAATCCCAGCCAAGCTCATATCAAAGCTCCAACACCTAGGACTTGGCTCCTCACTCTGCAACTGGAGCCTCGACTTTCTGACCAACAGACCACAATCAGTAAGAATGAATACCAACACCTCCTCCACAATAGCCCTCAATACCGGGGCCCCACAAGGCTGCGTACTTAGCCCCCTGCTCTACTCCCTGTACACACACGACTGCGTGGCAAAATTTGGTTCCAACTCCATCTACAGATTTGCTGACGATAGGACCATAGTGGGCCAGATCTCGAATAACGATGAGTCAGAATACAGGAGAGAGATAGAGAACCTAGTGGAATGCTGGTCATCGACTTCAGGAAGCAAAGTACTGTACACACCCCTGTCAGAATCAACGGGGCCGAGGTGGAGATGGTTAGTTTCAAATTCCCAGGGGTACACATCACCAAAAATCTGTCCTGGTTCACCCACGTCGACGCTACCACCAAGAAAGCACAACAGTGCCTATACTTCCTCAGGAAACTAAGGAAATTTGGCATGTCCACATTAACCCTTACCAACTTTTACAGATGCACCATAGAAAGCATCCTATCTGGCTGCATCACAGCCTGGTATGGCAACTGCTCGGCCCAGGACCGCAAGTCACAAACACAGCCCAGTCCATCACACAAACCTGCCTTCCATCCATTGACTCCAGCTACACCTCCTGCTGCCTGGGGAAAGCGGGCAGCATAATCAAAGACCCCTCCCACCCGGCTTACTCACTCTTCCAACTTCTTCCATCAGGCAGGAGATACAGAAATCTGAGCACATGCACGAACAGACTCAAAAACAGCTTCTTCCCCACTGTCACCAGACTCCTAAACAAACCTCTTATGGATTGGCCTCATTAACACTACACCCTGTATGCTTCATCCGATGCCAATGTTTATGTAGTTACATTGTATACCTTGTGTTGCCCTATTATGTATTTTCTTTCTTCCCTTTTCTTCCCATGTACTTACTGATCTGTTGAGCTGCTGGCAGAAAAATACTTTTCACTGTACCTCGATACACGTGACAATAAACAAATCCAATCCAATCCAATAGCAACCCACCCAGGCCCACTGCCTTGCTCTATCCCCATAACCCCACCTAAACCTCAGACCCGAAGGGCAATGTAGCATGGCCAATCCACCTAACCTGCACAATTTTGGTGGGAGGAAACCGGAGCACCCGGAGGAAACCCACGCAGACACGGGGAGAACGTGCAGACTCCACACAGTCACCCAAGGCCATAATCAAACCCAGTTTCTGGTGCTGTAAGGCAGCAGTGCTAACCACTGTACCATTGTTCTGCCTATGACCTAGTTGTCAGATTCACAACAAGTTTGGAAATCAAGCACATGAGGTGTGGGCTCAGGTAGGGTGCTCTTTCCAAGGGCCGTGCATACTCGATGGACCGAATGGCCTCCTTCTGTACTCTATGAGATGGAAAGTGAGGTCTCGGAGGTGCTGATCACAATTGTAGAAAGTGGTGCAGACGCTCAGTCAAGGGTCATGCAAACGACTTCCGGTGGCGGCCATGGAGTGAATGGTCACCCATTTAGGGACTCATGGTGAATTTTGTCAGTCCTTGTCCACCCCTATAGGGGTCTTTTTGAGGGCGATAGGTGTGTGAGTGCCCAGGGTAGTTGTGCGGTAGTTGGGGTAGGAGTACGGGGAGCAGGCAGGCAGGATGCTGGCCCATCAGTTGAGGAAGCAGGCAGCGGCTAGGGAGATTGGTAGGGTGAGGGACAACGTGGGTAACTTGGTGATGGATCCGGAGGGGGTGAATGGGGTAATTGAGGCCTTCTAAGGAGGCTTTATGAGTCGGAGCCCCCGTGGGGGGGGGAGGAGGGGTTGGGGCAGTTCCTGGATGGGCTGGAGTTTCTCAGACAGGTTTTGTGAAGGAAAGGCAGATGCCGGCAAATACCCGGATGTTACTTCACATGATTATAATGGAAAGTCCAGTGGCGGCCATGATGTGAGTGGGCGCACATTTGGCAGCTTCCACTTGTGACGGTGTTTTTGGGCCTTTCCCCTGATTAACAGGTGAATGTTTTGATGAGAAAAGCTGCCAGGATGGTGGATCGATTCGTGGTTTTAGGAGTGGTTTTATACGAATGGAGCTGTCGGAGGAGAAACTTTTCCTGCGACACAGGGGGAGATTACGGAGGGCAAGGAGTCAGCCCTGCCTTCTCAATGGTCTATGGAGCAGCTGGTGGACTTACTTCTTGAACAAGACGTTCACCCAGCAGAGGAAGGAATCTCTGGAGGATCTGGCGAAGATGGTGGATCCGCTTAAGGCGGGGATCGACCGCATGGAGCTGAGGTTGGAGACTCACACACAGGCGATCCAGAAGGTGGAGGAGATGGGGGGGGCAGCACGATGCAGCTCACATCATTGGTGTGGTAGTCACCACTGTTGTATATATCACATACATGAGATGTAGTACGGTAAGGCTCCTGTACTACAGGTACGGGGGTAGAACCCTGCCTGCTGGCTCCGCCCAGTAGGCGGAGTATAAATGTGTGGGCTCACCGAGCTGCAGCCATTTCGGCAGCAGCTGCAGGAGGCTCCACATCTCTGCGTAATAAAGCCTCAATTACACTCTACTCTTGTCTCGTCGTAATTGATAGTGCATCAATTTATTAAGCAGAGATTTTAAAATGATGGACCTCCGCATCAAGCCTGATTGCCTGCAGCTACACCCTCAAGCAGACAACGCCAAGTCAGCCTTCGCACATTGGCTAGCTTTGAAGCCTACATCGGATCTGCGACAGAACCACCCCCAGAGGCACAGAAGTTCCAGATCCTGTACACACGGCTAAGCTCCGATATCTTTCCCCTCAACCGGGCCCCCCCCACCTACGCTGAGGCCATGTCACTACTGAAAGAAAAGTACACCCAGCAGACCAACAAACACCAGGCACCTCCTGTCCACGCGGCATTAACTCCCTGGTGAGTCTGTGGAAGATTTCTGGTGTGCCCTGCACACTATGGCGAGGGACTGCGATTGCCAGGCCGTTTGGCCGTTGAACATTCCGAACTCCTAATCAGCGACGCTTTCATTATGGGTATAGGGTTGGCGTACATCCGCCAGCGCTACCCTCGTCCTCGCGGCAACCAAGAAACTCGCGATCTCACTAACAGTCGCCTCCCGTAATGTACAAGCGTATGGCCCCTGACCGCACGGCGCCCCTCTCCTGGACATCGTGGACCCCACCAGCAAACAGCCCATCATTCACCCCACCAGCAAACAGCCCATCATTCACCCCACCAGCAACCGCCCCATCATTCACCCCACCAGCAAACAGCCCATCATTCACCCCACCAGCAACCTCCCCATCATTCACCCCACCAGCGACCCCGCCCCATCATTCACCCCACCAGCAAACAGCCCCATCATTCACCCCACCAGCAACCACCCCATCATTCACCCCACCAGCAACCTCCCCATCATTCACCCCACCAGCAACCTCCCCATCATTCACCCCACCAGCAACCACCCCATCATTCACCCCACCAGCAACCGCCCCATCATTCACCCCACCAGCAACCTCCCCATCATTCACCCCACCAGCAACCTCCCCATCATTCACCCCACCAGCAACCTCCCCATCATTCACCCCACCAGCAAACAGCCCCATCATTCACCCCACCAGCAACCTCCCCATCATTCACCCCACCAGCAACCTCCCCATCATTCACCCCACCAGCAACAGCCCCATCATTCACCCCACCAGCGACTGCCCCATCATTCACCCCACCCAGCAACCACCCCATCATTCACCCCACCAGCAACCTCCCCATCATTCACCCCACCAGCAACCTCCCCATCATTCACCCCACCAGCAAACAGCCCCATCATTCACCCCACCAGCAACCTCCCCATCATTCACCCCACCAGCAAACAGCCCCATCATTCACCCCACCAGCAACCTCCCCATCATTCACCCCACCAGCAACCTCCCCATCATTCACCCCACCAGCAACCTCCCCATCATTCACCCCACCAGCAAACAGCCCCATCATTCACCCCACCAGCAACCCCGCCCCATCAATCACCCCACCCAGCAACCGCCCCATCATTCACCCCACCAGCAACAGCCCCATCATTCACCCCACCAGCGATCGCCCCATCATTCACCCCACCAGCAACCTCCCCATCATTCACCCCACCCAGCAAACAGCCCCATCATTCACCCCACCAGCGATCGCCCCATCATTCACCCCACCAGCAAACAGCCCCATCATTCACCCCACCCAGCAACCGCCCCATCATTCACCCCACCCAGCAACCGCCCCATCATTCACCCCACCAGCGGCCGCCCCATCATTCACCCCACCAGCAAACAGCCCCATCATTCACCCCACCCAGCAACCGCCCCATCATTCACCCCACCAGCAACCTCCCCATCATTCACCCCACCAGCGGCCGCCCCATCATTCACCCCACCCAGCAACAGCCCCATCATTCACCCCACCAGCAACCGCCCCATCATTCACCCCACCAGCTACCACCCCATCATTCACCCCACCCAGCAAACAGCCCATCATTCACCCCACCAGCAACCGCCCCATCATTCACCCCACCAGCAAACAGCCCCATCATTCACCCCACCAGCGACCGCCCCATCATTCACCCCACCAGCGACCCCGCCCCATCATTCACCCCACCAGCAACAGCCCCATCATTCACCCCACCAGCGACCGCCCCATCATTCACCCCACCAGCGACCCCGCCCCATCATTCACCCCACCAGCAAACAGCCCCATCATTCACCCCACCAGCAACCCCGCCCCATCATTCACCCCACCAGCAAACAGCCCCATCATTCACCCCACCAGCAACCTCCCCATCATTCACCCCACCAGCAAACAGCCCCATCATTCACCCCACCCAGCGGCCGCCCCATCATTCACCCCACCAGCAACCTCCCCATCATTCACCCCACCAGCAACCCCGCCCCATCATTCACCCCACCAGCAACAGCCCCATCATTCACCCCACCAGCGACCCCGCCCCATCATTCACCCCACCAGCAACAGCCCCATCATTCACCCCACCAGCGATCGCCCCATCATTCACCCCACCAGCAACAGCCCCATCATTCACCCCACCAGCAACCGCCCCATCATTCACCCCACCAGCGGCCGCCCCATCATTCACCCCACCCAGCAACCGCCCCATCATTCACCCCACCCAGCGGCCGCCCCATCATTTACCCCACCCAGCAAACAGCCCCATCATTCACCCCACCAGCAACCGCCCCATCATTCACCCCACCAGCAAACAGCCCCATCATTCACCCCACCAGCAACCTCCCCATCATTCACCCCACCCAGCAACAGCCCATCATTCACCCCACCCAGCAAACAGCCCCATCATTCACCCCACCCAGCAACCGCCCCATCATTCACCCCACCAGCGACCCCGCCCCATCATTCACCCCACCAGCGACCCCGCCCCATCATTCACCCCACCAGCGACTGCCCCATCATTCACCCCACCAGCGACCGCCCCATCATTCACCCCACCAGCGACCCGCCCCATCATTCACCCCACCAGCAAACAGCCCCATCATTCACCCCACCAGCAACCTCCCCATCATTCACCCCACCCAGCAACCGCCCCATCATTCACCCCACCCAGCGGCCGCCCCATCATTCACCCCACCAGCAACCTCCCCATCATTCACCCCACCGGCAACCTCCCCATCATTCACCCCACCAGCAACAGCCCCATCATTCACCCCACCCAGCAACAGCCCCATCATTCACCCCACCAGCGACCGCCCCATCATTCACCCCACCAGCAAACAGCCCATCATTCACCCCACCAGCAACCTCCCCATCATTCACCCCACCAGCAACAGCCCCATCATTCACCCCACCCAGCAACAGCCCCATCATTCACCCCACCAGCAACCTCCCCATCATTCACCCCACCCAGCAACCGCCCCATCATTCACCCCACCCAGCAACAGCCCCATCATTCACCCCACCAGCGATCACCCCATCATTCACCCCACCAGCAAACAGCCCCATCATTCACCCCACCCAGCAACCGCCCCATCATTCACCCCACCAGCGGCCGCCCCATCATTCACCCCAGCCAGCAACAGCCCCATCATTCACCCCACCAGCAAACAGCCCGATCATTCACCCCACCCAGCAACCTCCCCATCATTCACCCCACCAGCGGCCGCCCCATCATTCACCCCACCCAGCAACCGCCCCATCATTCACCCCACCAGCGGCCGCCCCATCATTCACCCCACCCAGCAACCGCCCCATCATTCACCCCACCCAGCGGCCGCCCCATCATTCACCCCACCCAGCAACAGCCCCATCATTCACCCCACCAGCAACCTCCCCATCATTCACCCCACCAGCGGCCGCCCCATCATTCACCCCACCCAGCAACCGCCCCATCATTCACCCCACCCAGCAACCGCCCCATCATTCACCCCACCAGCAAACAGCCCATCATTCACCCCACCAGCGACCCCGCCCCATCATTCACCCCACCAGCAACCTCCCCATCATTCACCCCACCCAGCAAACAGCCCCACCATTCACCCCACCAGCAACCTCCCCATCATTCACCCCACCCAGCAACCGCCCCATCATTCACCCCACCAGCGGCCGCCCCATCATTCACCCCACCAGCAACCTCCCCATCATTCACCCCACCAGCAACCGCCCCATCATTCACCCCACCAGCAACCGCCCCATCATTCACCCCACCAGCGACCGCCCCATCATTCACCCCACCCAGCAACCGCCCCATCATTCACCCCACCAGCAACAGCCCCATCATTCACCCCACCCAGAAACAGCCCCATCATTCACCCCACCCAGCAACCGCCCCATCATTCACCCCACCCAGCAACCGCCCCATCATTCACCCCACCAGCAACAGCCCCATCATTCACCCCACCCAGCAACCGCCCCATCATTCACCCCACCAGCGACCCCTCCCCATCATTCACCCCACCAGCAACCACCCCATCATTCACCCCACCAGCGGCCGCCCCATCATTCACCCCACCAGCAACCGCCCCATCATTCACCTCACCAGCGACCGCCCCATCATTCACCCCACCCAGCAACCCCGCCCCATCATTCACCCCACCAGCGACTGCCCCATCATTCACCCCACCAGCAACCCCGCCCCATCATTCACCCCACCCAGCGGCCGCCCCATCATTCACCCCACCAGCAACTGCCCCATCATTCACCCCACCAGCAAACAGCCCCATCATTCACCCCACCCAGCAACAGCCCCATCATTCACCCCACCAGCGGCCGCCCCATCATTCACCCCACCAGCAACCGCCCCATCATTCACCCCACCAGCAACCAGCCCCATCATTCACCCCACCAGCAACAGCCCCATCATTCACCCCACCAGCAACCGCCCCATCATTCACCCCACCAGCGACTGCCCCATCATTCACCCCACCAGCAACAGCCCCATCATTCACCCCACCAGCGACCGCCCCATCATTCACCCCACCAGCAATCCCGCCCCATCATTCACCCCACCAGCAACAGCCCCATCATTCACCCCACCAGCAACCCCGCCCCATCATTCACCCCACCCAGCAACAGCCCCATCATTCACCCCACCAGCAATCCCGCCCCATCATTCACCCCACCAGCAACAGCCCCATCATTCACCCCACCAGCAACCCCGCCCCATCATTCACCCCACCAGCAACCGCCCTCAGCCAACCCCAGGCCTGCGCCGCGCAGCAGACAGCCAACCCCAGGGGACCCAAGTGCTACTTCTGTGGACAGAGAAAGCAGCCCCGGCAGCGCTGCCCGGCGCGGAGCGCACTCTGTAAGGCCTGCGGGAAGAAAGAACATTTTGCTGCTGTGTGCCAGACCCGCTCGATCGCCGCTGTAACCAGGCCCATTGTTCCTGCACCACCCATGTGCGACCCGTGGGCGTCGCCATCTTTAACGCCGACCGCCACATGCGCCCCAGGGGCACCGCCATCTTCTCCGCCTCAGGACCCTTGCTCGTCGGGCACCTCATCGGGCCGCTCGTCGCCTGCAACCTCCGCCGACCAGCCAGGGGCCTTCCAACACCAGCTACAGCTCGCCTCCATCACGATCGACCAGTCCCGGCCGCACAACCTCGCATCTGCGTTGATGACGGTAAAGGTTGATGGGCACAAGACATCATGCCTTCTTGACTCTGGAAGCACGGAGAGCTTCATCCACCCCGATACGGTAAGACGCTGCTCCCTCGCGGTACACCCCATCACACAATGAATATCCCTGGCCGCCGGATCCCACTCCGTAGCGATCCGGGGGTACTGCACCGCCATCCTCACCATCCAGGGTGTACAGTTCAGCGGCTTCCGGCTCAACATCCTCCCCAACCTCTGTGCTGCCTTGCTATTCAGCCTGGACTTCCAGTGCAACCTCCAAAGTCTCACTCTGAAATTCTGCGGGCCCCTACCACCCCTTACTGTATGTGGCCTCGCAACCCTTAAGGCTGACCCGCCTTCACTGTTTGCAAACCTCACCCCGGATTACAAATATGTCGCCACCAAGAGCAGACAGTACAGCGCCCAGGACAGGACCTTCATCAGGTCTGAGGTCCCGCTCCTGCGGGAAGGTATTGTTGTGGCCAGCAACAGCCCCTGGAGAGCCCAAGTGGTAGTTGTGAAAACTGGGGAGAAACACAGGATGGTCATTGACTCCACTCAGACCATCAATCAGTACACACAGCTCGACGTGTACCCCCTCTCACGCATATCTGATATGGTCAATCAGACTGCACAGTACCTGGTCTTCTCAACAGTGGACCCGAAATCTGCCTACCACCAGCAGGGCGGACTGCCCGTACACTGTGTTTGAAGCGGACGGCCGCCTTTACCACTTCCTTAGGGTTCCCTTCGGCATCACTAATGGGGTCTCGGTCACCCAACGCGAGATGGACCGAATGGTCGACCGGTACGGACTGCGGGCCACCTTCCCGTACCTGGATAATGTCACCATCTGCGGCCATGACCAGCAGGACCACGACGCTAACCTTTCCAAATTCCTCCACACCGCCAAACCCCTCAACCTTACGTATAACAAGGAAAAGTGCGTGTTCAACACCAACCACTTAGCCATCCTTGGCTATGTGGCGCAAAATGGAGTTCTAGGGCCCGACCCCGATCGCATGCGCCCCCTCATGGAATTCCTCCTTCCCCATTGCCCCAAGGCCCTCAAACAATGCCTGGGGTTCTTCTCGTACAACGCCCAGTGGGTCCCGAACTATGCGGACAAGGTCCGCCCACTCATTCAGTCCTTCCACTTTCCCCTGACGGCCGAGGCTCACCAGGCCTTCGACCGTATCCAGGCCAACATCGCCAAGGCCGCGATGCACGCGGTCGACGAGACGCTCCCCTTCCAAGTCGAGAGCAACGCATCAGATGTCGCTCTGGCCGCCACCCTCAACCAGGCAGGCAGGCCCGTGGCATTCTTTTCCTGCACCCTCCATGCCTCCGAAATTCGGCACTCCTCTGTTGAAAAGGAGGCCCAAGCCATCGTAGAAGCTGTGCGGCATTGGAGGCATTACCTGGCCGGCACTCCCCTCACTGACCAACGGTCGGTTGCCTTCATGTTCAATAACACACAGCGGGGCAAGATCAAAAATGATAAAATCTTGAGGTGGAGGATGGAGCTCGACACCTACAATTACGAGATATTGTATCGCTCCGGTAAGCTCAACGAGCCCACCCAATGCCCTATCCCGAGGTACATGTTCCAGCGCACAAGTGTACCGACTCCGGACCCTACACGACGCTCTCTGCCACCCAGGGGTCACCCGGTTCTTTCACTTCATAAAGACCCACAATCTGCCCTACCCCATTGAGGAGGTCAGGGCTATCACCAGAGACTGCCAGGTCTGCGTGCATCTAGTGAAGGCCTCCCGCCCCTTTGAACGCCTCAGCGTGGATTTCAAAGCGCCCCTCCCCTCCACCGACCGAAACACGTACTTCCTTAACGTGGTTGACGAATTCTCCAGATTCCCCTTCGCCGTACAATGCCCCAATATGCGTCTGCCATTCTTCAAAGCACACAACACCATCTTCGCCCTGATCGGTTTCCCCACCTACATCCACAGCAACCGGGGATCTTCCTTTATGAGTGATGAGCTGTGTCAGTACCTGTTCAGCAAGGGCATCATCTCGAGCAGGACGACCAGCTACAGCGCCTGGGGAAATGGGCAGGTGGAGCGGGAGAATGGGATGGTCTGGAAGGCCAACCAGCTGGCCCTACGGTCCAAAAATCTCCCGGTCTCTCGCTGGCAGGAGGTCCTCCCCGACGCACTCCACTCCATCCGATCGCTACTTTGCACTGCGACTAATGCAACCCCCCATGAACGTCGCCTTGCCTTCCCCGGGAAGTCCACCTCCGGGGTTTCACTCCCAACATGGCTGGCAGCTCCTGGACCCGTTCTCCTCCGCAAGCACGTGCGGCTCCACAAGGCAGACCCATTGGGCGAGAGGGTATAGCTACTCCACGCAAACCCGCAGTTCGCCTATGTGGCGTACCCCGACGGCCGCCAAAACACAGTCTCCCTCAGGGACCTGGCACCAGCCGGGTCCCCACCCCACCCCTCTGCCCCGGCGCCACCCTCCCTCCCCCCAGTGCACCTCACCACAGCCCCTACTCCAGGATGATCCCTCGTCCCCTTGGTCCCACCCGGGAATGAAGATGACGTCTACGCGCTCCTGAAGTCACCGGTGACCGAGCCGACGCCTGCGCCGCCACCGGGACTGCGGCGCTCACAACGGAGGATCAAGGCGCCCAATCGGCTGAGTTTGTGAACGTTCCCCAAAATGTTAACCTTAAAATGCATGTAAACAGTTTTCCACCCCCCCCCCCCCCCCCCCCCCCCCCCCCCCCCCCCCGCTGGACTCTTTTTTAACAGGGGGTGAATGTGGTAGTTACCACTGATTGTATATATCACATATATGAGATGTAATACAGTAAGGCTCCTGTACTACAGGTACGGGGGTAGATCCCTGCCTGCTGGCTCCGCCCAGTAGGCGGAGTATAAATGTGTGGGCTCTCCGAGCTGCAGCCATTTTGGCAGCAGCTGCAGGAGGCTCCACATCTCTGCGTAATAAAGCCTCGATTACTCTCTACTCTCGTCTCGCCATAATTGATAGTGCATCAATTGGCGGCCGAGATGGGGGTGATGTGAGATACCCACAAGCGGCTTCAGGGGCTTCTTTAGCACAGTGAGCTAAAACAGCTGGCTTGTAATGTACAACAAAGCCAGCAGCTTGGGTTCAATTCCCGTACCGGCCTCCCTGAACAGGATCCGGAATGTGGCGACTAGGGGCTTTTCACACTAACTTCATTGAAGCCTACTTGTCACAATAAGTGATTATTATTATTACAGGAGAAGGTGGAGGATCTAGGGAACCGCTCGCGGAGACAGAACCTGAGGATTGTGGGGTTGCTGGAGGGCATTGGGGGAGCAGACGCTGGCTCTTCTGTAGCCAAGATGTTGGAAAAGTTTTGGGAGAGGGGATCTTCGAACAGCCCCTGGAGGTGGACCCGGCGCACTGGGTGCTGATGAGGAAGCTGCAGGGTAATGAGCCGCGGAGGGTGGTGGTGGTGTGGTTGCACCGGTTCCCTGACAAAGGAAGGATCTTGAGGTGGGCCAGGCAGACGAGGCAGTGTACCTGGGACGCAGCGACCTCTGAGTATACCAGGACCTGGGAGGGCGGCGACCTCTGAGTATACCAGGACCTGGGACGCAGTGACCTCTGAGTATACCAGGACCTGGGACTCAGCGACCTCTGAGTATACCAGGACCTGGGACGCAGCAACCTCTGAGTATACCAGGACCTGGGACTCAGCGACCTCTGAGTATACCAGGACCTGGGAAGCAATGACCTCTGAGTATACCAGGACCTGGGACTCAGCGACCTCTGAGTATACCACGACCTGGGAAGCAGCGACCTCTGAGTATACCAGGACCCGGGAGGGCGGCGACCTCTGAGTATACCAGGACCTGGGAAGCAGCAACCTCTGAGTATACCAGGACCTGGACACAGTGACCTCTGAGTATACCAGGACCTGGGACGCAGCAACCTCTGAGTATACCAGGACCTGGGACACAGCGACCTCTGAGTATACCAGGACCTGGGACGCAGCGACCTCTGAGTATACCAGGACCTGGGAAGGCAGTGACCTCTGAGTATACCAGGACCTGGGAAGGCAGTGACCTCTGAGTATACCAGGACCTGGGACTCAGCGACCTCTGAGTATACCAGGACCTGGGAAGCAATGACCTCTGAGTATACCAGGACCTGGGACTCAGCGACCTCTGAGTATACCAGGACCTGGGACTCAGCGACCTCTGAGTATACCAGGACCTGGGAAGCAGTGACCTCTGAGTATACCAGGACCTGGACACAGTGACCTCTGAGTATACCAGGACCTGGGACGCAGCAACCTCTGAGTATACCAGGACCTGGGACACAGCGACCTCTGAGTATACCAGGACCTGGGACGCAGCGACCTCTGAGTATACCAGGACCTGGGAAGGCAGTGACCTCTGAGTATACCAGGACCTGGGAAGGCAGTGACCTCTGAGTATACCAGGACCTGGGACTCAGCGACCTCTGAGTATACCAGGACCTGGGAAGCAATGACCTCTGAGTATACCAGGACCTGGGACTCAGCGACCTCTGAGTATACCAGGACCTGGGAAGCAGCGACCTCTGAGTATACCAGGACCCGGGAGGGCGGCGACCTCTGAGTATACCAGGACCTGGGAAGCAGTGACCTCTGAGTATACCAGGACCTGGACACAGTGACCTCTGAGTATACCAGGACCTGGGACGCAGCAACCTCTGAGTATACCAGGACCTGGGACACAGCGACCTCTGAGTATACCAGGACCTGGGACGCAGCGACCTCTGAGTATACCAGGACCTGGGAAGGCAGTGACCTCTGAGTATACCAGGACCTGGGAAGGCAGTGACCTCTGAGTATACCAGGACCTGGGACACAGCGACCTCTGAGTATACCAGGACCTGGGACGCAGCGACCTCTGAGTATACCAGGACCCGGGAGGGCGGTGACCTGTGAGTATACAAGGACCCGGGAGGGCGGTGACCTCTGGGTGGGGATCTGGCCAAGAGGAGAGCGGGCTTTAACAGAGTGAAGGCTGCCGTCTTTAAGAAGGGGGTGAAGTTCGAGATGCTGCCTCTGGGTGACCCACAATTGTCGGGAATATTATTTTGGGACTCCGGAGGAAGTGATGGAGTTTGTCAGAGACAATGGAATGGCAGGAGAAGGATGACGTTGAACTTTGGAGGAGGTGTTTGGGGAGGTTGGTTCTCCCTGTCCCCTGTCAGGGGGAGTTCCCCCCTCCTTTCTTTCCTGGGGGGGGGAGGGGGGTGGAGTGTGGTTTTTTTTCTCTTAGGTAAAGGTCATGGCTGTAACGTTCACTTGTCCCTGGCGGGGAGGTAGCGTTTGAAGTGGGGAACATTGTGGCAGATTCCAGGGGGAGGTTCTTTAAGGTGAGTGGGAAATTGGAAGGGATGCCGGTGGTTTTATACGAGGCGGGTGTTGGGGCAGGGTTGGGGCGGTTTGGGCAGGGGTTTGTGGATCGGGTGCTGGGGCGGGGTTGGGGAGGTTTGGGCAGGGGTTTGTGGATCGGGTGTTGGGGCAGGGTTGGGGCGGTTTGGGCAGGGGTTTGTGGATCGGGTGTTGGGGCAGGGATGGGGCGGTTTGGGCAGGGGTTTGTGGATCGGGTGTTGGGGCGGGGTTGGGGAGGTTTGGGCAGGGGTTTGTGGATCGGGTGTTGGGAGAGGGATGGGGCGGTTTGGGCAGGGGTTTGTGGATCGGGTGTTGGGGCAGGGTTGGGGCGGTTTGGGCAGGGGTTTGTGGATCGGGTGCTGGGGCGGGGTTGGGGAGGTTTGGGCAGGGGTTTGTGGATCGGGTGTTGGGGCAGGGATGGGGCATTTGGGCAGGGGTTTGTGGATCGGGTGTTGGGGCAGGGTTGGGGCGGTTTGGGCAGGGGTTTGTGGATCGGGTGTTGGGAGAGGGATGGGGCGGTTTGGGCAAGGGGTTTGTGGATTGAATATGGGGAACAAGGTTTTTCAGATCCAAGCGAGGGGGCAGGAGAGGAGGTTACGGGAGTTGCTGTTTAGAGTAGTGGGAGCGAGCTTTTGGTATTTGGGTATCCAGGTGGCGCTGGGGGGGGGAGCAGCTGCACAAGCTGAATCTGGCTGGGTTGGTGGAACAGGTGAAGGGGGGTTTAGGAGGTGGGATATACTCCCGCTGTCACTGGCAGGACAGGTGAAATCAGTGAAGATGACGTTCTCCCGAGGATCTCATTGGTGTTCCAGAATCTCCCGATCTTCATTCCAAAGGTGTTTTTTAGGAGAGTGAATGCGGGGATTTGGGAGTTTGGGCGGGTAAAGCCCCACAGGTAAAGAAGGTGTTGCTGGAGCGGGGACAAGGGGTGGGGGGGGGGGGGGTGCAGGGGGTGGCTGGCTCTTCCAAACTTGATGAATTATTACTGGGCAGCGAATGTAGTTATGGTCAGGAAGTGGGTAGTGGGGGAGGGGTCTGTATGGGAGCGGATGGAGGCAGCCTCGTGTAAAGACACGAGTTTAGTGGCACAGTTGGCGGTGTCTTTACTGTTCTCGCCAGCCAGGTACTCCACAACCCCGATAGTGGTGGCGGCCCTGACGGCGTGGGGACAGTGGGGCACCTGAGGCTGGAGAGGGCCTCGGTTTGGGCACCGATCTGCGGGAATGGCAGGTTTGCCCTGGGGGGGCTGGATGGGGGGGTCTCGGGGGTGTCAACAGACAGAGAATGAGCAGTTTGGGGATCTATTCGTTGGGGGCAGCCTCTCAAGTTTAGAAGGGGCTGGTGGAGGAATTTGAGTTGCCCTCCGGGAATGGGTTCCAATATTTACAGGTGAGGAATTTTGTCAGGAAGCCGGTGCCAACCTTTCCCCAGCTGCCTCCCCAGGGGCTGCAGGACAAGGTGGTGTCAAAAACAGGGTTAGGTGAGGGTAAAGTGCCAGAAATTTACAATTTGGGCAGCACACTGGTGCAGTGGTGAGGTCCCAGGTTCGATCTGGCTCTGGGTCACTGTCTGTGTGGAGTTTGCACATTCTCCCCGTGTCTGCGTGGGTTTCACCCCCACAACCCAAAGATGTGCAAGGTAGGTGGATTGGCCACGCTAAATTGCCCCTTCATTGGAAAAAAATTAATTGGTTACACTAAATTTATAAAAAAAGAAGAAGGATGGATTGGGAGGGAACCCTGATGGAGATAGTGAAGCAGAAGTGGGAGGACGAGTTGGGGAGGGAAGTGGAGGTTGGGCTGTGGGAGGAGATTTGAGAAGGGTGAACGCATCCTCGTCATGTGCCAGCTTAGCCTTAATCAGTTTAAGGTGGCCCACAGGGCACACATAACTGCGGCCTGGATGAGCAGGGTTTTTGAAGTGGTGGAGGGTAGTGTGGGCGGTGCATGGTTGGGCCGGCGAATCATGTCCAAATGTTTTGGGCCTGTCTGAAGCTTGGGGGATTCTGGCAGGGGTTTGCCAACGGTGAAGGTGGTCCCAAGTCCAGAGGTGGTGATCTTTGGAGTGTCAGAAGACCCGGGAGCCCAGGGGGTGAGAGAGGCCAACGTCCTGGCCTTTGCCTCCCTGGTGGCCTGGAGACAGATCTTATTGGAATGGAGGGTCTCGGGGGCCCAAAACCGGGAGTGTGGCCCGGCGGAATTCCTCAGTCTGGACAAGATAAAGTTCACCCTGAGAGGGTCTGTGGAGGGGTTTGCCCGGAGATCATTCTGAAAATTCTTCCCATGAAACGGGGAAAAAGGAATATCATGTCAGATGTTTATTCTGCATCCTGTTCAAAATTCACAGGCGTGGGTTCTAAACGTGTTAGGCATGAATTAAATGTTAAAAATGCAATTCAGATTAATGGGCTATGGTTTATGATTATTTTGGTGATGATGAGACTTCTGTTAACTATTTCCTAGCTTTCAGAGATAATTGAGAATCCGAGCGGGGAAATAAGCACACAAGAGTTCCAGAATCTTAACGAAGCAGGCGTACACATCGTGCTGAATCCTGCAGAAGAAGAGACGAGTGATCATGATGGGGAAGAATATGAAATGGTGGACCACGGTTCAGAGGCCAAGGAATCAGAATATTTTGAGCCTGAGGAAGCCAGTGATCACGAATTTGAAGAAGAGAAACCAGAGGAACTCACTAAATTGATGTACCAAAATGAAGGATTGAAGAAAAAACTGAAAGAAATGAGACATCATTACAACATGTCGAGGGGTACTGTTAAATAAAGTCTGTTTTATGAGGAGTTTATGTAAAAAACCCAAAGAACCGCATTTATACTTGGCTTTATTAATGATAAAGAATGCATTATCTCCCACTTCCTAAATATTTGGATAATGGTACCAACAAGGAGGGAGTGATTATCCAATTTTAAAAAATTTTTTTAAATTAAATTTAGAGTACCCACTTCATTTTTTCCAATGAAGGGGCAATTTAGCGTGGCCAATCCACCTACCCTGCACATCTTTGGGTTGTGGGGGCAAAACCCACACAGACACGGGGAGAATGTGCAAACTCCACATGGACAGTGACCCAGAGCCGGGATCGAACCTGGGACCTCGGTGCCGTGAGGCTGCAGTGCTAACCACTGTGCCACCACGCTGCCTGCTTATCCAATTTATACCTCAAATATATTAGTTACAAGTTTACAAGTTTCAAGTGGAATCATAAATTAATTAAGTTATCTAATGTTCAGGCAACAGCCAGAATAGGTTATATTTACATTCTGTAGAAAAATGTCAACAGCATGTTTAAAATGCTAGTTAAACAAAAATCTTTATTATTGTCACAAGTAGGCTTCCATTAACTCTGCAATGAAGTTACTGTGAAAAGCCCCTAGTCGCCACACTCTGGCGCCTGTTCGGGTACACTGAGGGCAGTGCATTCTACACACCCACCACTCTGTGTGTAAAGAAGCTACCTCTAACATCTCCCCTAAACCTTCCTCCAATCACCTTAAAATTATGTCCCCTCGTGACAGCCATTTCCACCCTGGGGAAAAGTGTCTGGCTATCCACTCTAACCATGCCTCTCATCACCTTGTACATCTCTATCAAGTCACCTCTCTGCCTTCTTCGCTCCAGTGAGAAAAAAATCCTAGCTCCCTCAACCTTTCTTCATAAGACATGCCCTCCAGTCCAGGCAGCATCCTGGTAAATCTCCTCTGCATCCTCTCCAAAGCATCCACAGCCTTCCTATAATTGGGATGTGCATTTCTGACATGGGTTAATTGATCCTTTACATCCTGGATTATATTACTCAGTAATCAACAAGGTTTGGAATCCCAATCGTTAAAGGCTCAATCGCATTTTGTAGTTTATTCAGGATAAATTGTGCACGCTTAGCCAATCAGTTAATGAGATTCACTGTTGTGCAGAGCTGTTAAAAGTCTTGAACAAGAATGTGTTTATGTTCTTTTTTGCACAGGAACCATCATATCAATAAACCGGAGAAAGTCGCTGGCTGAAGCCCAGCTAAAAGCTACTGAAGCTAACATGGAAAGACTGCAGAAGGAGCTGAAGGACAGATGTTATCAGCTACATGACATGTCTAACAAGGTATAAAGCAGGCAATTGAATGGCAGCATTGTTCGGGCTAATGCAAGTCATCTAGCAACAGTGCCAACAATTGGGATTGTCCAGAGATGACCCCACTACAGAACAGAGAGTCACTCAGAACGATCCGTCACCAAACAACTCAGAGCAGCGCATGTGTATATTGCCAGCTGTGCAGTCCGGGCACCCATCATCCCGAAAGGCCTGGGAAGTCCGGTGCCATGTGGGGGGGCCCCACCTCCAAAAATAAACAATTATATGTCCCTGAAGGCTATTTCATGAGCACTTGGAGCTGTTTGAATTTCCTAGATGGGCCAGAGTGGAATTTCCCAAATTGATTCCCGCAAATTGCCCTTTTCAAAAATATGGTTCTTTCGCCTTTTCCAAAAACCCTGTGATCTCCAAGTGGGATGGGGAATGTCTTCATTAAGATATATCAGCTAACACAGAATGTGTGGGACAGACAGTACCACCCAAAGAGTCTTTTCCTGTCCATTTGTAGATTTTTAAAAATAAATTTAGAGTACCCAATTCATTTTTCCAATTAAGGGGCAATTTAGGGTGGCCAATCCACCTACCCTGCACAGCTTTGGGTTGTGGGGGGCGAAACCCACGCAGGCACAGGGAGACTGTGCAAACTCCACACGGACAGTGACCCAGGGACGGGATCAAACCTGGGACCTCGGTGCCGTGAGGCAGCGGTGCTAACCACTGCGCCACTGTGCTGCCCTGTCCATTTGTAGAATTGTGACACAGAAAATGATCCTGTTCTTGTGTTCTGTGGTCTGGACCGAATCCAGACTCTGGTATCGAATGAAGTCTCTCTCTCTCATCACTCATCTCAACACAAAGGAATACATTAAGCAATAGGAGCAGGAGGAGGCTATTTGGCCCCTCCAGCCTGCTCTGCATTCAATCAGACTATCAGTGAACTACTCTCTGGCTTTATACCATACCCCTCAACTCCATTAGTGCCTAACAATCTGTCCATCTCAGCCTTGAACAATGTCAATGACTTGAGCATCCAGAGGCCTCTGGGCTAGAGAATTCCAAACCTTTACAAACCTCTGGGTAAAGACATTTTTCCTCATCTCAGTCCAAATGGCTGAACCTTTATCTGGAGACTGTGCCCACACATTCCTGAGTGACCAGCCAGCTGGACAGGGCTTCATCCACACCATGCACTGAGTGAGCAATTGTGATATTCCCTTGATTCCAATCCCTTTGACAGGTGGGATAGGTTGGGGATGGGGGTGTGGGCAGTTGGGTTAAAATATAGGGATCGAGGACCTAATTCCAACTTTCATCCAATTGAAATTCAGATCCTGGATATGGTTCTTGCCAAGAGCAAACAGTTCACCAAAGTCATTATCATTGTGGACTAATGTGAACAAGACTTTTAATCCCGCACTGTTCTGCAGCAACGTAATAACGTAAACAGTCAGAGCAAGAGTGGGCTATATAACCCATCGCGCCTGCTCCACCATTCAATATAACCAGGGCTGATTCAGCTTCAACTCCACTTTCTTTGCCAGTCTCTATCTCAGCACGTGCCCAGTGGCCAATACCAAGGCAGGTCAACTTTAGAGGTTTCCTGGTTTTAAGGAGTTTGAGTCCTCCCCCCACCTCCACAGGCTTCATAAGGAAGATTCCCTCCTTCCCATCCCCAGTCTTCCTCTTCCTGATTGCTGCTTTCACAGGCCTCCGGAATCTGCCCTCGACTTTTCTCCACACTCTTTCCTCCTCATTGAAGCTCTGAGGCCCCCCAGGCCCCCTGCCACGAAGCGTCTCTACTCCCGTCAAGCAGCCAGCCTGTCTGTTTGGTGGAAATCGCATAGAGTTATTTGAATGATGCCCCTTATCAGAGCCTCCTTGATGATCTGGGCCTTGTCGGGTTCTTCACCCTTGATGAAGCCCGGACATCCCTCAATCCCCAAGGTCCATCAAAGTCCAAAGGCTACCAATACTCTTTGTCCGGGCTCATACATGAAGAATGGCAAATGGTTCCAGGGGCTGGTTGCTCCACGATGCCAAACTTCAATATGAATTAGTATCTTTTAAGCAGGGTGAGAAAATTGGGGAATGGATGGGCAAGAAATAATTTGCGGGATAAATTGGCTGAAGATGTGTGACACAAGTCAAGGCTTTTATTGAGTGGGTTAACAATTTATAGCAGGGATTGGAACATTATAAATGTAATCCTCAAACTGTAAATTTTATATGTTTCTATCATTGTGCATAGTTTTCAAATTTGAGAGAAGAGAACAATCACATAAAAATTATGACAGATCTTCAGAAAGAAAACATCAACTTCCGAGAGGTGAGTTTAAAATTTTACTTGTTTTTAATTGCATTGTCAAGAAATGACATCACTTCTTCATCTTCCATCATTTTTCCTGGAATCCCCCGTAGCTGGTTATTTTTAGTGAAGAAATATGAAATGACTTTGTGGTAGCGCTGTCCCTTTAAAGGGGGCGGGCTTTGCAGTCTCCGTGACCAATCACGCAGGAGCGCATGAACCCTGACCAATAGAGAGAAAGTGTGGGGCCCTGGGAGCACTGGCCCTGGCAGTGTGAACTGTGCTGCAGTGGCCGTTGCCGACTGTTAACAAACCCCCTTTGCAGGGCAGCGTGGTGGCCTAGTGGTTAGCACAACCGCCTCACGGCGCTGAGGTCCCAGGTTCGATCCCGGCTCTGCGTCACTGTCCATGTGGAGTTTACACATTCTCCCCTTGTCTGCGTAGGTTTCGCCCCCACAACCCAAAAATGTGCAGAGTAGGTGGATTGGCCACGCTAAATTGCCCCTTAATTGGAAAAAATAATTGGGTAATCTAAATTTATTTAAAAAAAAAATTTTTTAAACCCCTTTGCTGTTACTGGAAGTCTCCAGTGTATTGTCTCGAGCCCCCACATTGGCGATAGGTAAACGGTTCACTCGTTAGTCTTCAGCAGTTCAGGATTTGAGGGGAAAAGGAAGAAGCCTCCCAAGACAGACGAGAATCAGGAACCATCGACAGTAGCACCAAAAAGTGAGTGAAAATGCCAATGATCGCTCAGTTAGAACCGATCGACCAGGGGGCCATACACTGGAGCCACAACATTCTTCACAGGGAATGAGATAGCAGAGGAAGACAAACAGAAGGTGATACTTATGATGGTTTGGGGGCCTCAAACCCACAACCGGATAGGAAATCTTGTGTCCTCGGAGGTACCTGACTCAAAGACCTTCGACCAATTAGTCATGTTGGTCAAGGAACATTTGAACCCCAGGTCTTCACTCATCCTACAGTGGTACAAATTCAATTCTGCTGTTCGGGACTTAGAAGAGTCCATCTCTGCCTTTGTAGCCAGGTTTCGCCAGATGACCAAGCACATGAGTTTGGTGCAGCTCTCAGCGATCTGCTGCATGATCGTCTAATGTGCGGAATTAACAACCCCAGCGTCCAGAAAAAAAATGTCTCGCTGAAACTAAAATCACATTAGATAAAGCGGTCGAGATAGCTCAATGGAGTGTGCAAAAAGACAAAGCGAATCAATTGCGGAGCAGTATCTCTGCGAGGCACATGGCGAGATCAGCAAGCAGAGTAGAGAACCAGAAGCAGTCCTCAGGACCGGATCGAAAAGATTAGTGGGAGACTAGAGGACTAGGAAATCTTTAGGGAGCAACAGAAAGCTACTAAAAATGCTATAAAGAACAGTAAGGTAGATTATGAGAGTAAACCTGCTCAGAATATAAAAACAGATAGTAAAAGGTTCTACAAATATATAAGACAAAAAAGAGTGGCTAAGGTAAATATCGGTCCTTTAGAGGATGAGGAGGGAGATTTAATAATGGGAGATGAGGAAATGGCTGAGGAACTGAACAGGTTTTTTGCGTCGGTCTTCACAGTGGAAGACACAAATAACATGCCAGTGACTGATAGAAATGAGGCTATGACAGGTGAGGACCTTGAGACGATTGTTATCACCTAAGGAGGTAGAGATGGGCAAGCTAATGGGGCTAAAGGTAGACAAGTCTCCTGGCCCTGATGGAATGCATCCCAGAGTGCTAAAAGAGATGGCTCAGGAAATTGCAAATGCACTAGTGATAATTTACCAAAATTCACTAGACTCTGGGGTGGTCCCGGTGGATTGGAAATTGGCAAACGTGACACCACTGTTTAAAAAAGGAGGTAGGCAGAAAGCGGGTAATTATAGGCCAGTGAGCTTAACTTCGGTAGTAGGGAAGATGTTGGAATCTATCATCAAGAAAGAAATAGCGAGGCATCTGGATGGAAATTGTCCCATTGGGCAGACGCAGCATGGGTTCATAAAGGGCAGGTTGTGCCTAACTAATTTAGTGGAATTTTTTGAGGACATTACCAGTGCAGTAGATAACGGGGAGCCGATGGATGTGGTATATCTGGATTTCCAGAAAGCCTTTGACAAGGTGCCACACAAAAGGGTGCTGTGTCAGATAAAGATGCATGGCATTAAGGGTAAAGTAGTAGCATGGATAGATGATTGGTTAATCAATAGAAAGCAAAGAGTGGGGATTCATGGGTGTTTCTCTGGTTGACAATCAGTAGCTAGTGGTGTCCCTCAGGGATCAGTGTTGGGCCCACAATTGTTCACAATTTACATAGATGATTTGGAGTTGGGGACCGAGGGCAATGTGTCCAAGTTTGCAGATGACACTAAGGTGAGTGGTAAAGCAAAAAGTGCAGAGGATACCGGAAGTCTGCAGAGGGATTTGGATAGGTTAAGTGAATAGGCTCGGGTCTGGCAGATGGAATACAATGTTGACAAATGTGAGGTTATCCATTTTGGTAGGAATAACTGCAAAAAGGATTATTATTTAAATGATAAAATATTAAAACATGCTGCTGTGCAGAGAGACCTGGGTGTGCTATTGCATGAGTCGCAAAAAGTTGGTTTACAGGTGCAACAGGTGATTAAGAAGGCAAATGGAATTTTGTCCTTCATTGTTAGAGGGATGGAGTTTAAGACTAGGGAGGTTATGCTGCAATTGTATAAGGTGTTAGTGAGGCCACACCTGGAGTATTGTGTTCAGTTTTGGTCTCCTTACCTGAGAAAGGACGTACTGGCGCTGGAGGGTGTGCAGAGGAGATTCACTAGGTTAATCCCAGACCTGAAGGGGTTGGATTACAAGGCAAGGTTGAGTAGACTGGGACTGTACTCGTTGGAATTTAGAAGGATGAGGGGGGATCTTATAGAAACATATAAAATTATGAAGGGAATAGATAGGATAGATGCGGGCAGGTTGTTTCCACTGGCGGGTGAAAGCAGAACTAGGGGGCATAGCCTCAAAATAAGGGGAAGTAGATTTAGAACTGAGTTTAGGAGGAACTTCTTCACCCAAAGGGTTGTGAATCTATGGAATTCCTTACCCAGTGAAGCAGTTGAGACTCCTTCACTAAATGTTTTGAAGATAAAGATAGATAGTTTTTAGAAGAATAAAGGGATTAAGGGTTATGGTGTTCGGGCCGGAAAGTGGAGCTGAGTCCACAAAAGATCAGCCATGATCTCATTGAATGGTGGAGCAGGCTCGAAGTGCCAGATGGCCTACTCCTGCTCCTAGTTCTTATGTTCTTATGAAGTCAGGGAACTGGGAAAAGAATGGATCATCAGCCCAAGACAGAGGGGGATTATTTTTGATGTTGGGTAGATCATTGCCATTGTTGCGAGTTTGTGCATTTCCGCTGTAAGCGAAGAGGCCATATCCGACGAGGCAGAGAGCGGCGATGCAAAAGAATCAGCAACAATCCACACCACCACTGAACCAAGTGGGGAAGAGTTTGACGCAGTCAATAAGACAGCCACGCTTGAAATCATTTTGCAAGTGAATGGAAGACTTTTGAAGATGGAGGTTGATATCAGGGACATCGGTGATGGTTGTGACACAGCAGGTATTTGGTTACATTCGAGAAGGGGATCAAACCCTGAATTTGGGAAGCACAATGGCCAAGCTGTCAGTGTATTCGGGGGAAACCTTAAACATCCTTGGGACCACCAGAACGTCAGTAGCTGGTAAAGAACAAGAGGCTGAGCTGCCTTTGATTGTCACAGAGGGGCACAGCCCAAACCTGATAGGAAGGGACTGGTTACAGCAAATTAAACTTAATTGGCTGGAAATCTTTAAACCTCAAACATGTGTTTTTTAAGACATCCTGTGAAGTTAAGAGGACACAGTTAGTTAGGCCAGGTCAAGGCCGCGATCACCAAAATTAATCTTAATCCACACTCAACACCTAACTTCTTTAGGACCAGACCAGTCCCGTACATCATCCCTGTATCAAAGATCGAAGCTGAGCTTAAGCGATGAGAGTAAATTAGTGCAATTTTGCAAGTGGTCATTCCCCATGCATCCCATGCTGAAGCCATGCCAATCAATCAGTATGTGTGGGGACTATAGTCTCACGATTAACCAGGCTGCCCGGATGGTTAAGTACCCGATCCTCTGAATCGAGGACCTGGACACCACAAATTGAACCTCAGCCAAACATACCTGCTGTTGGAAGTCCCAAATGTTCTCCATGATCAATAAACGCTAGGCCCTATTTCAGTTCCCCAGTCTGCCTTTTGGCATTTCCTGAACCTGTGCTATTTTCCACTGTACCATGGAAAACCTCCTTCAGGATATCCCAAAAGTGATGGTCTACCTACAAGATGTTTTAGTCACTGGAATCACACACAAAGAGCACATGTCAAGTTTGGAGGAGATATTAAAGAGGCTCAGAGATGCAGGAGTCCACCTGAAAGGTGAGAAATCTACCTTCGAGGCCACAGAAATCAAGTAGGTGAGGCTCCAAGTGGATGCCACAGGTCTCAATCCACTCGAAGAATAAGTCAAAGCTGTACGAGAGATCCCAGCACCAGAAGGTAGTCGAGCTGAAATCCTTCCTGGGAATGGTGAACTATTATGGCAGGTTCATCCCAAACCTGGCCAGGGAATTGGCACCACTACACCAGTTGCTAAGGAAACACTAACGTTGGCAATGGAAGCATCAGCAAGTGGAAGCTTTCCGCTTGGTAAAACAAGCTCTGCTCATACGGACCTGGGGAAGCCAATGATTGTCACATGCGACGTGTCACCAGATGGGAAAGGGAAAGTTCTATCCCATAAAGATGGAGGACGGATCAGAATGGCCAATTGCCTTTGCGTCAAGGACTCTCTCAGAAGCTGAGTGAAATTACATCCAAATCTAAAAGGAGGGATTAGTCATTCTTTAAGGTGTTAAAAATTCCACCAATACTATTACGGACGGCACATTGTGATAATAACCGACCATAAGCCTCTAGTGGGTCTTTTAAGAGAGGAATAGCCAATTCCCCAGTTGCCTCGGCCAGGGTGCAACGTTGGGCCTTACTGCTAGCGGCATTTTCCAACGCAGGCCTGGCATCCAAATCTCCAATTGACTCCCCTTTCCAAAGAACCACCAGCACCCCAAGAAATGATCTTGACACTGATCTTCTTGAATACCTTGCCAGTGTCGTCCAGATTGGACGCAGCGAGATCCGGTTTTATCCAAAGTAAAACGGGTGATACAAACAGTTCGGCACCACCAGAGGTACGGACAGTTGAAGCCCTACTTAACCTGGATGGATGAGCTAGCCTGCGAGGGTGCAGTAATACTTTGGGGCTCCCGGGTTATCATTCCACCCCCAGCAGGGGAACCCCACTTACAACAATTACACAGCGCTCCTCCGGGCCAAACTGAGATGAAAATGTTGTCTCGCAGTTATATCTGGTGGCCGAGAATCGTGAGGAAAAGGCACGGCAATGCATTCCCTGCCAGACTCAACAATCTTTACCTCCTTCGGCTAATCTCCACCTTAGGAGTGGTCGAGTCACCCATGGCCCAGAGTACATGTCGATATGCAGGCCCTTTCTTGGGCAGGGTCTTAGTGAATGTTCACTCCTAATGGCCATCCATACAACAGATGGAAGCTATGGCCTTGGTTGCTACTCTGGGCACCTTATGCCCGATATTCACCACACACAGTCTACCAGAAACCATTGTGCCCAATAATGGTGCCCCTTTTACTGGGGTCAATTTCCAACACTTCATTCGGACAAATGGAATTCAGCATGATGGGACGGGCCATATCACCCAGCATCCAACGGGTCGGTGGAATGGGCCATACAGACTTTCAAAAATGTCTTGAAGAAGCAATTACACCGGCTGTTGCACCATCAGCTGGCCAACCTTGTCCTACAATACGCGCCCCTCCCTCACTCTCCCACTCCATCACAGAGATCAGGTCAGCTGAATGGCTTCTGGGCTGCTGCCTCAAAACTCATGGACTTGATCTTTCCAAATTTCGGCGGGGGGGGGGGGGGGGGGGGGGGGGGGGGGGGGGGGATTGTTAGAGACACATCAGGCCTCCCAGAAAAACAAAGGGGTGACAGATCTTTCCAGGTGGTGACGTGGTTCTAGTTCGGGATTTTACCTGGGGCCCACCCTGGGGAGCCTGTCGGATTGTGTTCCTATCTGGACCCATATCGTATATGGTAATGGTCAATGGCAGGACTGTGCGGAAACGCATCGACCACGTGAGGAGCTGGGGTTTGCAACCACCATTCCGGAACAGATGGGTCTAACTGGCTGTTCCAGAGTGGAGCGAGCGGGAATTTCAGAGTCAGCCCCACCAGCAGTCCCGCTGGGAACTGACGAACAGCCTTACAGAGGATGTGGAGTTTCCTGAACCGTCATCTTCCGCAAACGACAAGACTCTGTGAGGACTTGAAGTACCCCAGACAGAGTGACTCTGTGATCAATTCTTTTCCCTTATGTCTCTTGACCTTGCATATAGCTTACTTTGTAAAATGTATTGTGGGGGGGGGGGGGGGGAATGTGGGGGTGTGACCCCTTTAAGGGAGTGGACTTTTCGGTACACGTGATCAGATCGGGACCAATCTCGTGGGAGCATGCGAACCCTGACCAATATAGAGACAGTGTGGGGTTGTGGGAACAGGGACTCAAGCAGTGTTGCTCTGTGCATGTCTGTAGATGCCTTTGCAGAATGTTAATAAACCCTCTTTGTTGTTACTGGAATCCTCCAGTGTATTGTCTCGAGCCACACAGATTTCCATGACAATACGTCACTCGCTTTGTAACTTGGTTGGGGTGTGGCCAACTGATCTAAACTCAAGCATTAGAAAGATGATTAGAGCTGGAAGAGAAGATGCCAATAAGCAGCTCCAGTTTATGGTGCAATTTGTGTTCTGTGAGAGTGATACCAAAGATAAGTTTCCACTAACCTTTCTGCCTTTCCGTTCTAATTCTTTGTTGCCACAAAGAGAAAAGGTGTGGATGTGGAAGTGCCCACACCCTGGATTCTTGTAAAACACAACGAGAGGTTTATTAAGGATGTTGGTCAATATAATCAAGATGGTGATATTCCCAAAACCCGCGCAAACATTCTGCTGACGTCACTACACATCATGTGACACAGAACCAGCAGGAATATATTCCCCGATACATAACTTTCCCTGAAAGGAGAAAAATGGTTTTTGCTTGTTTTTTTTTTAAATTTAGATTAGCCAATTATTTTTTTCCAATTAAGGGGCAATTTAGCATGGCCAATCTACCTACTTTGCACATTTTTGGGTTGTGGGGGCGAAACCCACGCAGACACGGGGAGAATGTGCAAACTCCACACGGACAGTGACCCAGAGCCGGGATCGAACCTGGGACCTCAGCGCCGTGAGGCAGTTGTGCTAACCACTAGGCCACCGTGCTGCCCTTTTGCTTGTTTAAAATGTTGTTTCTGAATTATTTTTAGCTGGTAGCTGGATTGCAGTCAGAGCTGACGATGAAAGCTGAAGAGACAGTGAAGATGAAGACTGAGATTGATCATCTCCAGCTGCACGGTGCTGCTGAGGATGTGAGAAAGAAGCAACTGCAGTTGAATTATGAATATGTTATTGCTCAAGGCGAATCAATGCAGCGGGAACTGCAGGATTTACAAATTGCGTTAAAATTCACTGGGACCAGGGTAAGTGTCTTACACAGGAATTAGGAGCAGGAGGTAGCAATTCAGTCCTTCGAGCCTGCTCCACCATTCAATCAGGTCATGGCTGATCTCTCCCTGGTCTCAAATCCACCTCCCTACCTGCTGTATTCTGCCATATGGTTTTCTGTGTTGGTGTTTGCATTTAGCAAGGCATTGCTTTATTAACATCAGGTTCGACCCATTCAAAAAATAATTTTCAAGTTGGAGGTGAAAAATCATAGAATCATAGAATTTACAGTGCAGAAGGAGACCATTCATCCGTCATGGCTGTATCGGCCCTTGGAAAGAGTACCCTACCTAAGCCTACACCTCCTGCCTATTTCCATAACCCACTTTCCCCAAATCAAAGGTGTAGCAATGGGTACCCGCATGGGTCCTAGCTACGCTTGCCTTTTTATGGGGTATGTGGAACATTCCTTGTTCCAGGCCTATCCGGGCCCCCTGCCACAACTCCTTTACCGATACATCAATGACTACTTTGATGCCGCTTCGTGCCCTCGTCCGGACCTGGAAAAATTCGTCAACTTAGTTTCCAGTTTCCACCCCTCCATCACTTCCGCCTGATCCATCTCAGACATTTCCCTTCCCTTCCTTGATCTTTCTGTCTCCATTTCTGGCAATAGACTATCCACTAATATCCACTACAAGCCCACTGACTCCCACAGCTATCTGGACTACAGCTCTTCACACCCTACACCCTGTAAGGACTCCATCCCTTTCTCTCAACTCCTTCGCCTCCGTCGCATTTGTCCCGATGATGCCACTTTCCAAAATGGTGCTTCAAAAATGTGTTCCTTCTTCCTCAACCGTGATTTCCCACCTACAGTTGTTGACAGGGCCCTCAACAGTGTGCGGTCCATCCCCCCGTGCCACTACATTCACCCCCTCCACTTCCTCCCAGAACAAGGATAGAGTCCCCCTCGTTCTCACATTTCATCCCACCAGCCTCCGTAAGCAAAGCATAACCCTCCGCCAATTTCACCAACTCCAGCGTGATGCCACCACCAAACACATCTTCCCTTCACTCCCTCTGTCAGCATTCCGCAGAGACCGTTCCCTCCGAGACAATCTAGTCCACTCCTCCACCATACCCAGTACCTCTCCCATCACCCATGGTACCTTCCCATGCAATCGCAGAAGGTGTAACACCTGCCCCTTTACCTCATCAATGCTTAACATTCCAGGCCCAAAAACCTCATTCCAGGTTAAGCAGTGTTTCACTTGCACCTCTTTCAATCTGGTCTATTGCATTCGCTGCTCCCAATGTGGTCTCCTCTATATCGGAGAGACCAAACACAGACTGGGAGTTCACTTTGCTGAGCATCTTCGGTCTGTGCACATTCGGGATCCTGACCTTCCTGTTGCTTGCCATTTTAACAAAAGACCCTGCTCCCATGCCCACATGTCTGTTCTTGGCCTGCTGCAATGTTCCAGTGAAACTCAACGCAAACTGGAGGAACAACATCTCATCTTCCGGTTAGGCACGCTACAGCCTTCCGGTCTCAACATCGAATTCAACAACTTCAGATGATCAGCCCCACCTCAACCCATTTGTTTTCATTTCATTTTGACTGTCTTTTACCATTTCTTTCTTTCTTAATATACATTTAATTTTCCCCCCCATCTTTTTTTTTAATAAATGTTTTTATTCACCATTTTCACAATTTCCTCCAACATTTACACCCCACCCACAGACAGTAAAGAGTAACAAATACAAAATCAATCCCCTTAACAATAACAACAATCCCATCCTCCCACCACCCCAAACAACGGCCCACCTCTCAATATATGCATCCAATAAAACAAACCCACAGTGGAAACAAAAAACAAAGGAAAAAGGAGTCCGGGACCGCCCATGGTCACCATAGAGTCAACTCCCTCCATACACCCCCCCCCCCCTCCCCCCCCATACTCAATGCCGACCAACCTCTGAAAGAGTACCGCACGTGATACCCAAGAGTTGTAAACCGCCCCCCCCCCTCCCCTCCAACTACTCCCATCCACTGCCTCTTGTAAAACTCCTCCCCCCAACCTCGGTTCCTTCCCCCCAACTTTCCACCCCGGCTAGACCCCTTGGACCCTGTTCTGCCAGGCTCCGATGGCCGCAGCCCCTCCTCCACCTCACTCCCGTTCACTGACCGGCTTAGACCGGCCAGCGTGGAGGCCCCCGCCCGGGTCCCTTTCCCCCTTGCTCGGCCCTAGGAAAGCCCAGAAATCCCCTTTTAGCACACACCTCGTATATCCACGTACACCTGAAAGAGCCCTCACTTCGAGTGAAAGTCCCATCACTTCCCTTGTCGAAATATATACAACATTGGCTCCTTTAGCCCACACACCCACACGCAGTGAAACAAAAAAGAAGAAAGTACAGTCCTGAGGTTACATCGGCACATGGCCATTTCTCAATTTCTCAGTTCTGCCACAGTCCTTCTGCCTTCGCAAACTCCTCCGCTGCTTCTGCTGTTTCAAAATAAAAGTCCTTGAGCTTAAAAGTCACCCTCAGCTTCGCCGGATATACAATGCCGCTCTGCACCTTGCTAATGTACAGTGCCCTCTTCACCCGGCTGAAAGCAGCCCACCTCCTCGCCAGCTCCACCGTAAAGTCCTGATATACACGTATACCAGCTCCAACTGCACCACCTGCTTCTGCTTGGCCCAGCACAGGACCTTCTCCTTCACACTGTACCTACGGAAGCACAGAGTCACTACCCTTGGCGGCTCACTCGCCTTTGGTACAGGCCTCCATGACCGATGATCCCGATCCAGTTCATATCGGGAGGGATCCTCCCCTCCCCCAATAGCTTCGCCAGCATCGCGGCAAAATACTCAGTCGGCCTCGGCCCTTCAACTCCTTCGGGCAGCCCAACAATCCTCAGATTCTGTCGCCTGGATCTGTTTTCCAGATCTTCCAATTTTCCCTCGCAGATCCTTGTTCACCTCCATCACCTTCCGCATCTCCTTCTCCATCGAGGTAAGTTGATCACCGTGCTGCAATAATGTCCCTTCCACTTCCTTCAGTGCCTCCCCTTGCTCCCGCACCTCCGCCACTGCGCTCGTCACCGCCGTCGTCACCGGGGAAATCGCCTCCTCCACCAGCACAATCAAAACCTCCCTCATCTCCTTCCTCATTGTCTCCATGTATTTTGTAAACTGCCTTTCGAATTCCGCAGCCATCACCTTGGTTATTTCTTCAGCCGTAAGCAATGCGGCCTCCCCTGGTGCTCCAGCCTCCATTTTCCTTGGTGACCCCGTGGTGACCTCTCCACTCCCCAACGGACCCTCAGCTGTCTTTTTCACGGCCGTCTTCTTGCTGATCCTGAACATCCTTTTCTGCTGTGCCCCCTGTGTGGCTCCTACGTGCCTTCTGCCTGCTTTTTCTGCATCCATAGATCCTGGTAGCAGGCTTAAAGCCCCGACAATGCCGTTCCCAAATGGGAGCCCCCCGTTCGCAGCTGCCTCCCGCCCGCCGTCACCGGAAGTCCCCCCCCCCCCCCCCAATCGTATCCATCTTTCCTGCACCTTTCTCCTCTTTGCTTCCCCTTCCCCTCCCCCTACACCTACAGTTCATCCTCTGATGTTAGTTTCTCTGCTGTTTGGCCTTTCACATCTTTTGTTCTCTCTGGGAGCTGCCATTAACACTCTTTCCCCTTGGCTTCTGTGGTCATTAGCATCCGGTTTCCCTGGGTTTCTGTGGCTATGACTCATCTTTCATTCCTACTCCACAGTATAAATATTTCCCACTTTCTCTGTCTGTTAGCTTTGACAAAGAGTCATCGGACTTGGAACGTTAGCTCTTTTCTCTCCCTACAGATGCTGCCAGACTTGCTGAGATTTACCAGCATTTTCCCTTTCGTTCTGTAACCCAGTAACCCATATCAACCTTTTTGGACACTAGGGGCCAATTCACCTAACCCGCATATCTTTGGACTGTGGGTGGAAACTGGAGCACCCGGAGGAAACACCCACAGTCACGGGGAAAACATGCAGACTCCGCACAGTGACCCAAGCCGGGAATCGAACCTGCGACCCTGGAGCTGTGAAGCAACAATGCTAACCACTGTGCTACCGTGCCACCCACTAAATCTGAATATAAAGCTGATGAATTCATTGTTCTCCACAGGTCTGGGTTACATTTTCAAATAATTTTCAGAAAATGGGGATCATAACTGATTTAAAAAGATAACTTTTTAATCATAATCTTTATTACTGCCACAAGTAGGCTTACATTAACACTGCAATGAAGTTACTGTGAAAATCCCCTCATCGCCACATTCCGGCTCCTGTTCGGGTGCACAGAGGGTGAATTCAGAATGTCCAATTCACCTAACGGGAAACCCGGAGGAAACCCACGCAGAAACGGGGAGAACATGCAGACTCCGCACAGACAGTAATCCAAGCCGGGAATTGAACCTGGGACCCTGGAGTTGTGAAGCGGCAGTGCTAACCACTGTGCATCGGGCTGTTCTTGTCATGTTGCATGTTAGACTGACGAGCGTTTTCTAAATAATTGTACCCGTGAGGAGTAAGATTGAACTCTTTTTAGCTCTTCTCTTCCCTCTCCCCCTTTTCAAAACATTTGCATATTTTTTGATCAAGTGTCTTCCGTCTTTTCTAATCTCTTTCATCTGTTTTTCTTCCCACTGTTTTCCTATTTTACGGAGCGATTCTCCGGCCTTGCTCCACAGGCTTAAATTGTGTTCTGACCAGAGACTGTGGGGAGAGGGTTATAACGTGATTTGCATTGGGGAGAACTCATTTTCAGATTCTCCCCGCTTCTGGTTGATGATGTCATTTGGTTCAAGCCAAGGGCGTGAACCAGATTTGCGAATTTAAATTGACTTCAAGCCGAATTCACCAGGCCCCTTCAAATCTCCCACCCATTGATCCAACGTGAAGGCGGCAGGAATCATGACTGGTCTCCAAACACGTAGGCCAGACGTGATGACAACAGTGGGATACTCGGAGGACATTGGAGCCCCTGGGTGCTCAGGGACATGGCTTGAAAGTGGCAAGGTGCCAGGGGCAGTGCCAAGGGATGGGGTGTCGAAAGGGAGCACATGAGGGGTTGGATCTGAGGGGGTCTAAGAGGGACCTGGGGGGGGGGGGGGAGCCTGAAGGGGGAGGAGCCTTTGGCAACCCCATAGCGGGGTGACTCACTCGGGAGGGGTGCCTGATAACGGGGATTAGTGGGGGAGGTCCTGAAGGGTTGCCTTAAGAGCGGAGCACTCTTTAAAAATGGCACCCTGATCTCTGAGGAGCCGATCTTCCCAGCCTCTTTAGGTGCCGCACACCACATTCACGGCATAAATCACCCCAATCTCCGTAAACCGACTAAGCGAGGGTGGTTTGCCATCCGGACCGTGCTGACTCACCCAATGGGAATCGCACCCTCTTTCCCACCGGAGGCCACACATAGAAATGTTTTGGAACAGTTGTGCCAATATTCTTTACAGGTGCCTTGTTCTTGTACAGAGGGCGAGATCTAACGGCTGTTCACGCTGGCAGAATCTTCCAGCCCATTGGCTGGAGGGGTGGGTGTATTCAATGGGAAATTCCATTGACAGCGGCGGGACCACAGGATCCCGTTGCCGGGCCAACGGTGGCTGCCCCCCACCACCGAGAATCTCGCCCAATAGCTGACATTAGTCGCAGTTGATATTTTTTCAGAATCTTTTCTCCATCCCTTTCTGTTCGTACTGGAATTTTCCATTTTAATTGACACTTCTTTTCATCCTAGGGGATGCCCCCTCCCCAAGAGCAGGCTGGCAGACGCGGACAATGTAAAACTGGGAACAATGCGGGTGGCGCTTTGCCCGTTGTCTACCTGCCGCTTCTGGTCTTTTACCAGCGGCAATGTCGAGAGTGACCTATTCACCATGGGGCCAGTCCTCAAGTGGGCAATTCACAACAGGAGTTCATGAATGTCTGGTGGCCTTGATTCTGGATTGGGGCAGTGTACAGGGAAGCTGAGTATTTCCTGTCCAGCCACCCTGTTTTCAGTGGAGTCTCTGACCCCCCCGCTCCCCACCAAGGTAATTCCCCCTCCCCCCACACTGACTGTTCCCACTTACCCCCTGCCCAACCAAAACTGGTCTCCCACACCAACCCTCCTGAATTCCCAATTGGATTTATTAACGATAGTCTTTTCATTTATGACTCCGATCTTCGGGCAGTCCCACAGGTGAAATTTTAGTCTCTCTCCCGACCCTCTCTAACTCTTCCATAACCTCAAAGGCCACAGGAAGACCTGTGAGTAAATCTCCCATAATGACACCAGTAGGATATGCAAGCCTTATTTATTAATTTTACCACATCATTTATGTTTGTATGTAGCTTGAAAGATTCATGAACAAAATAGTGAAAGCTGTTTATACGGCACCTGGAATTGTCCAACCAACAACTCAGATTAGTGATGAGGATGCTCTTGAAGTATTCCAGGTAAGCAGTTTAATTAAATTTGCTCCATTTTAGTTGGCTTAGTCTAATGTTAGCTACTTGCAGTCTTTCACACAAGGCGCACCATTATATCGCCAACAATTTAGATTCAGCTTGCGTTCCCTGACCTGAAAATTTTAACTTCATAATATTTCTGTTAGATTCAGCATATAATGTACCTTGTAGATGGTGGAGAGGCTTTGGGGGAGTCAGGAGTCAGGGTGCTGAATTCTCATTATTGAATTCCGAGCCTCAGATCTGCTCTTATAGGCACAGTATTTTTTGTTTTTAATTTTGAGTACCCAATTATTTTTTTTCCAATTAAGGGACAATTTAGCGTGGCCAATCCACCTAACCTACACATCTTTGGGTTGTGGGGGCGAAACCCACGCAGACACGGGGAGAATGTGCAAACTCCACACGGACAGTGACCCAGGGCCGGGAGTCGAACCCGGGTCCTCAGCGCTGTAGTCTCAGTGCTGACCACTGCGCTGCATGCCACCCTTTATAGCTACAGTATTAATGTGGCTAGTCCAGTTCAGTTTCTGATTAATGGTAACACCCAGGATGTTGACAGTGGGGGATTTAGCAATGGCAATGCCATTGAATGTCAAGGGGCGATGGTTAGGTTCTCTCTTATTGGAGGATGGCCATTGCCTGGCACTTGTATGGCGTGAATGTTACTTGCCACTTGTCAGCCCCAAGTCTGAATATTGTCCAGGTCTTGCTGCATTTGCATGTTGACTATTTCAGTGTCTGAGGAGTCTCGAATGATGCTGGATATTGTGCAACCATCAGCGAACATTCCCACTTCTGATCTTAGTTGGAAGGAAGGTCATTAATGAAGCAGCTGGAAATGATTGGGCCTCGGACATGACCTTGAGGAGTTCCCGCAGTGATGTTTCAGGACCGAGATGATTGACATCCAACAACCACAACCATCTTTCTTTGTGCCGGGTATGATTCCAACCAGCGGAGAGTTTTCTCCCTGATTCCCATTGACTCCAGGTTAGCTTGGACTCCTTGGTGCCATTTTCGGTCAAATGCTGCCTTGATGTTAAGGACAGTCACTCTCACCTCACCTCTGGCATTCAGCTCTTTGTCCATGTTTGAACCAAGGCTGTAATGAGGTCAGGAGCTGAGTGACCCTGGCGGAACCCAACTGAGCATCAGTAAGCAGGTTATTGTTAATACTTGCCGCTTGATAGTACTGTTGATAACACCTTCCATCCCTTTTCTGATGATTGAGAGTAGACTGATAGGACGGTAATTGGCTGGGTTGGATTTGTCCTGTCTCTTGTGGACAGGACATTCTGGGCAATTGTCCACATTTCTAGGTAGATGCCAGTGTTGTAGCTGTACTGGAACAGCTTGGCTAGGGGCGGGGAACGTTCTGGAGCACAAGTCAATTGTGCTATTGCCGGGATACTGCAGTAACCAGTGCCTTCAGCAGCTTCTTGATATCATGTGGAATGAATCGTATTGGCTGAAGACTGACATCTGTGATGCTGGGGACCTCTGGAGGAGACTGAGATGGATCATCCACTCAGCATTTCTGGCTGAAGATTGTTGCGAATACTTCAGCCTTGTCTTTTGCACTGATGTGCTGGGCTCCTCCATCATTGAAGATGGGGATATTTGTGGAGTCTCCTCCCCAGTGAGTTGTTTAATTGTCCACCACCGTTCACGGCTGGATGAGGCAGGGCTGCAAAGCTTAGATCTGATCCGTTGATTGTGGAATTGCTAAACTCTGTCTATTATTTGCTGTTTGGCACACAAGTAGTCCTGTGTTGTAGCTTCACCAGGTTGACACCTCATTTTTCAGTATGCCTGATGTAACTCCTGGCATCCTCTCCTGCACTCTTCATTGAACCAGGGTTGATCCCCTGGCTGGGTGGTAATGGTAGAGTGGGGGATATGCCGGGCCATGAGGTTGCAGATTGTGGTTGAGTAAAATTCTGCTGCTGCTGATGGACCACAGAGCCTCATGGATGCCCAGTCTGGAGTTGCGAGATCTGCTCTGAATCTATCCCATTCAGCACGGTGGTAGTGCCATGGCGCTGTTTATCAACCATTCACTGGGAACAGTTTCTCCTAATTTACTTCATCTGGATCTTGATGATTTTAAACATCTTTATCAAATCTCCTGTTTGTCTTTTCAGCTCTCAGAGGACTGTGACTGTGGTGTTCTCACTGATCGCAGATCCACTCTGATAAATGTTTTCTATACTCCCACTCGAGTCTATATTGGGGCTTACCTCCAGCTTTAGGCACAGAAACCTCAGCATTATAATTATTTGCTTTCACATCTTGGGTTTATGTTTGGGCCAGTTCTGGAATTGTCACATTTCTAGATTGGATATTTTATCTCTCAGCTTCCACTGATTTTCTAGTGATGTGTGGATTTAATGTAACATTATCAGTATCTAAAATATCCAAAACTGACACATAAAGAACAAAGCCTTGGTTGTGTCTTGTGTTTGAACAGATGTTAAGTAGCTACATTGAAAACCAGAATAACAGGGCTTAAATTATTAATACTTAAACTTGTTTTTCCTTTCAGAAAATCTTAGATGACCGCCTCACATTCCATACTATGTTGACCAATTCTGGAATACCCGTCCCACCTCTCCTTGGAGCAGAAAACCCAGACGCACCCCCAAATCCTCTCTAGCAGTTTCAACAGGAGCGAACCACCCAGTCCATGTTTAAATAAGGCGACATTTTTCTGTCGAAGGTGGAAATCCAGTTTGGTACGAACCCTGTGAAGGGAGAGAAAAAAATAAAGAGGACATGAAATTAAGCTCCAAATGCTTTTATTATTTCCGCAAAAGCACAAGTTTGTGAAAGGTTATTTGACTTATGGTAATGCAGACATAATCGCCACGCAGTGATCAGCAAGTTGGTCACCAATCCATTCATGGCAAATTAAATAGCGCCGCCATGTCTGGGATATCTTGTCAGGTGTCCCCAGTGTTACCCCTCCCATTCTGAAGGGTCGTCAGATGGTTCACTGGTCCAGTTATTTTCAACCTCTGTTTGATGACCATAGTGAAAGATCAATAATGTTTAACTAGGGGAGATAGACATAGGACAGATGTCAGAGGTAGATTCTTTACTCAGAGAGTAGTAAGGGCATGGAATGCCCTGCCTGCAACAGTAGTGGACTCGCCAACACTAAACACATTCAAATGGTCATTGGATAGGCATATGGACGATAAGGGAATAGTGTAGAGGGACTTTAGAGGGGTTTCACAGGTCGGCGCAACATCGAGGGCCGAAGGGCCTGTACTGTGCTGTAATTTTCTATGTTCTAGTGCTGGACCATCAGGAAAAAGTATAAATTCCCTCACTTTGCCAAGAGCTCCTCTAATGGTTTTGGTTTTCCTTGTCCAAAATACTGAGGCTGTTGGAAACCTGAAATGCAGAGTAGCTGGGACCACTAAGCCATTCAGGCAACACCTGTGGTGGGAGAAACATGGATAATGTTTCAGGTTGTGTTCTTTGTTTGGAAAACAAAGGTAGTTTTAAGTGGGTTTACTTTGATGTTTCTGTGTCTGGAAGGGCAAAACCTATAGTTATATTCATGCTGGACAAAGATGTTTGTATGTGTGGGGTTGGTTAAGTTTCAACTGTGCTTCTATTGTGCTTAGAAAGGGCTATGGAGTGAAGAATAAATAAATAGGCCAGCAGAGGTATGTGGCCATTGCTTAGCAACCTGAGCCTTGTAATGTAGAGAAGCTTTTAAGTTTTACTTTTAGCTGAATATGAGGGCAGTTGGAGACAGGATCACAGGGAGTGAACATCTCTCACTTCTGCCAGAAGAAAGACTGGACAGGACAGGAGCTGCAAAGAGGCAGGCTTCCTAAAGTACAAGGTACAGTCCAGATAACCAGTGAATTGGGGCAGAAAAAATGTTTAAGATGAATTAAGACAACTGAGACCAAGGTATTGTTTCAGAAGAATTCAGGAAGAGTAAACAAAGTGTTCTGAGTTAAAGAGGCAATCACAGTAACTAGATTTGCAGGTAGATGAAACATTCAATGTCATTTTAATATAGTCTGAGAATCGAAGATTAAAGCAACTGAGAAGTTTGCACAAGAGTCAAGGCAAGGAAATCCTAAAGGGATTGGTGCAAAATCCAAGACTGGATTTACTGTTAAAAGTGGAGTGGAAGGGGCAGCACGGTGGCACAGTGGTTAGCATTGCTGCCTACGGCGCTGAGGACCCGGGTTTGAATCACGGCCCTGGGTCACTGTCTGTGAGGAGTTTGCACATTCTGCCCGTGTCTGCGTGGGTTTCACCCCCACAACCCAAAGATGTGCAGGTTAGGTGGATTGGCCACGTTAAATTGCCCCTTAATTGGAAAAAATTAATTGGATATTCTAAAATTTAAAAAAAAGTGGAGTGGAAAATTTGTTTAAATATGTCATTTGGAAAACCTGGTCTGGATTTTGGAATGCAAATCGTCAAGGGAAAGCATCATAATTATGAGGGACTTTGTGTTAATGAAACCATTGTAGATTACGATGTATTTTGAAATCCAGGTTAATCCAAACTCCTGTGTGTGATTATTAAACTAAGGGGGAGTAAAGGAGCATTGTATTATTATCATTGTATCATTATCATTGTATCATTATCCAATTGTCTCATATTTAATAAATGTTCCCCCACAAAGGGGGTCTTTATTTGGGGGTGGTCTGCTGCATCCTCCACAACCTGGCTGAGGGCAACAGGCCCTGCCACCTACCAGGGTCACCTGAGGAAGAAGAGGAAGATGGGGGCGAAGGAGAAAAGCAGGCAGCTGGCAGCGAGGAATGTTCCTGATCTCCTCACATTGAGGATCCATTGGCTCACACATCGCTATCCTTATTTGCTGTTTTCTCCTGTGTAACTGAGTTATCAGCACAGGGGCAGGTCACTGTTTTTCCCCTTGTAGAGATGGTGGGGGATGGTAGATGTGTGACACTGAGTGATTTAGAAGTTAATAAGTGGCCGAGAAGGGACAGAGGTTGAACACTTTGACCCTAAAGGCATCAGTTTACTGGATTTTGCAATGCATTGCAACACAAACTAACCGACCAGAAAGCCCTGTGCCACACTTTGACTTTCTTCCCAGCTCCGTTTACGCAGCTGACTAACTGAAGAGTGAAGATTTTACTTCTTGCTGCTGCTGTCGGTGGAAGGTGTTTTGGATGATGTAAAAAAAGTTGTGTTGTGTCTTTCACCCACAGAAGGAACCTGCTTCCAGGCTGCTCCACAATCTGTAAACTCCTCCAAGATTTCATTGCACATCCATCGGGAAGCTGTTAATCTGGTACTTCTCTGACTTTCGCAGAACGTTTGAAGTTTCATCAGTTATCAGCAACATTGTAAGGGCTCGGCCAATCTGAACTCCCTGCTTTCAAACTTTGAAGCAATTTCCAACACAGAGAACAGTTTCGTTAGCTGGGTGTTTACCAAATATTGCATTGGGTAAGTTCATCTCTTCACTCTATTTTAAATTCAAACATCTGATGAAATTTCAATGTCAGGCTTGATTTTGTTCTGAAGTTTAGTAATTTCAACACTATTAAGGGTATGGTTGGAATGGAGAAGCGGACCTTAATCATTCATAGAGAAAGGACTTGAGATAAAATGATCTGATTGTCAGAAATAGAACTCAATTTGTGACTTGTGTCACACAAGTTAGTTTTATTGTCCAGGCCAACACTGTTGTATGGGGTTATTCACGTGATATGAAACTATTAGGAAACCATCAGCACTATGTTAATATTTTGTTCACCTACATTATACGAACACTGTGAACTCTACAGAGACTAATACAATAAACTTGAAGTACCTCGCAGCCGGTTTTATGAATTTGATGCTGCCTCACAGTTGAGTGCAAAACTTCATTCTTTATGTGAAGTGCGGGCTTCCCTTCAGTTTTATTGGGGAATGTTCTCTCTTTCTCTCTGTGAGGTGACTGAACCAGGCCATAACCACCACCCCCCAAATCAATTCTTCACAACCAATTGGGGCAGCACGGTATCATAGTGGTTAGCACAATTGCTCCACAGCTCCCAGGTTCAATTCCCGGCTTGGGTCACTGTCTGTGCGGAGTCTGCATGTTCTCCCCGTGTCTGCGTGGGTTTCCTCCGGGTGCTCCGGTTTCCTCCCACAGTCCAAAGATGTGCAGGTTAGGTGGATTGGCCATGATAAATTGCCCCTTAGTGTCCAAAATTGCCCTTAGTGTTGGGTGGGGTTACTGGGTTATGGGGATAGGGTGGAGGTGTGGGGTTGGGTAGGGTGCTCTTTCCAAGAGCCGGTGCAGACTCGATGGGCCGAGTGGCCTCCTTCTGCACTGTAAATTCTATGAAATGAGAGAGGCTGCCGTGCTGGTCTTGCTGGGGTTGAGGGACATTGATTGGAGTTTCTGAAGTTACAGCAGGTTGGAAAGTACTTCATTTACTGCAAAGCACTATGATTGGGAAAGATGCTGTCCCTCTATCCCAAATCCCATAATGTGGAGATGCCGGCGTTGGACTGGGGTGAGCACGGTAAGAAGTCTTACAACACCAGGTTAAAGTCCAACAGATTTGTTTCAAACACGAGCTTTCGGAGCACTGCTCCTTCCTCAGGTGAATGAAATGAAAAAATGAAAATCGCTTATTGTCACGAGTAGGCTTCAATGAAGTTACTGTGAAAAGCCCCTAGAATGAAGAGGTATGTTCCAGAAACATATATATAGACAAAGTCAAAGATGATCAAGTGACTTTGTCTATGTTTCTGGAACCTACCTTTTCATTCACCTGAGGAAGAAGGAGCAGTGCTCCGAAAGCTCGTGTTGAAACAAACCTGTTGGACTTTAACCTGGTGTTGTAAGACTTCTTACTGTCCAAATCCCATATACAGAGACTCCCCGGGTTGAATTGGACACTCCCCATACTGCCCCCCCCCCCCCCCCCCTCCCCCCTCCACCGTACTCCCAGAAGCAGTTTGAGGTGCTTGGATGGTCCAGAGTGCTCTTCACCCAATTAGAAGTCGAGCCTGTCAATTAGTTTGACTTCCAACCGGGAATCCTGTTGGAAAAAGATTAAACTCCACAGTGCGGGATTCTCCCTTTCTCAGACTAGTGGCGCAATCTTCCGGAAAACTTTCCAAGTGCTGTAGCGAGCGGGAATTGCCGTGGATTTCCCGGCGATCGGCCCAGTGAGGCCGGCAACGCAATTTAACGTTAATTGGTCCACTTAACGAGGCCCCACAGGCTTATCATCACAAATGAAGGCGCGCCAGCTGATTCGCCGGGACCGTGCTCGCCTGCCTCCCGCTAACGAGTAGCTGCACTTGCTCAGCCGACCCCAGCCAGCTCACAGCCATGGCACCCAGGAGACCAGCCCTGGATTCGGGGATGCTGACCTGGGCAGGCTCCTGGACGCGGTGGAGACCAGGAGGGATGGCCTGTTCCCCCGAGGGTCTGGAGGAGGTGCCACAGGGCAGTCAGTGCTGCCTGGGACGAGGTGCCGGCAGCTGGCAGCTCGGGCAGTGTGACCAGGACTGGCCTCCAGTGTCGGGAGGAGGTCAACGACCTACACCGGGCAGCATGAGTGAGTAGACACCAACGTCCCACCCCCCAACCCCCAAGGGAGCATCCACCCCAGGCGACCCCCAACCCTCCCTCCATCCCCCTCCCCCTTTCAGCATTCCCTCCACCCCAACCCTCCCTCCATTCTCCCCTCCCCCTTCAGCACTCCCTCCACCCCAACTCTCCCTCCAATACCCCTCCCCAGCACTCCCTCCACCCCAACCCTCCCTCCATTCTCCCCTCCCCCTTCAGCACTCCCTCCACCCCAACTCCCTCCAATACCCCTCCACTTCAACCCTCCCTCCATCCCCCCTCGCCCTTCAGCACTCCCTCCACCCCAACTCTCCCTCCAATACCCCTCCCCCAGCACTCCCTCCACCTCAACCCTCCCTCCATCCCTCTCCCCCTTTCAGCACTCCCTCCACCCCAACTCTCCCTCCAATACCCCTCCACTTCACCCTCCCTCCATCCCCCCTCGCCCTTCAGCACTCCCTCCACCCCAACTCTCCCTCCAATACCCCTCCCCCAGCACTCCCTCCACCCCAACCCTCCCTCCATTCCCCTCCACTTCAACCCCCCCTCCATCCCCCTCCCCCTTTCAGCACTCCCTCCACCCCAACTCTCCCTCCAATACCCCTCCCCCAGCACTCCCTCCACCCCAACCCTCCCTCCATTCCCCTCCACTTCAACCCCCCTCCATCCCCCTCCCCCTTTCAGCACTCCCTCCACCCCAACCCTCCCTCCATTCCCCTCCACTTCAACCCCCCCCTCCATCCCCCCTCCCCCTTCAGCACTCCCTCCACCCCAACCCTCCCTCCATTCTCCCCTCCCCTTCAGCACTCCCTCCACCCCAACTCTCCCTCCAATACCCCTCCACTTCAACCCTCCCTCCATCCCCCCTCACCCTTCAGCACTCCCTCCACCCCAACTCTCCCTCCAATACCCCTCCCCCAGCACTCCCTCCACCCCAACCCTCCCTCCATTCCCATCCACTTCAACCCCCCCTCCATCCCCCTGCCCCTTTCAGCACTCCCTCCACCCCAACCCTCCCTCCATTCTCCCCTCCCCCTTCAGCACTCCCTCCACCCCAACTCTCCCTCCAATACCCCTCCACTTCAACCCCCCCTCCATCCCCCTCCCCCTTTCAGCACTCCCTCCACCCCAACCCTCCCTCCATTCTCCCCTCCCCCATCAGCACTCCCTCCACCCCAACTCTCCCTCCAATACCCCTCCACTTCAACCCTCCCTCCATCCCCCTCACCCTTTCAGCACTCCCTCCACCCCAACCCTCCCTCCATTCTCCCCTCCCCTTCAGCACTCCCTCCACCCCAACTCTCCCTCCAATACCCCTCCACTTCAACCCGCCCTCCATCCCCCCTCCCCCTTCAGCACTCCCTCCACCCCAACCCTCCCTCCATTCTCCCCCTCCCCCTTCAGCACTCCCTCCACCCCAACTCTCCCTCCAATACCCCTCCCCCAGCACTCCCTCCACCCCAACCCTCCCTCCATCCCCCTCCCCCTTCAGCACTCCCTCCATCCCAACCCTTCCTCCATCCCCTCCCCCAGCATTCCCTCCACCCCAATCCTCCCTCCATCCCCCTCCCCCTTCAGCACTCCCTCCATCCCAACCCTTCCTCCATCCACCTCCCCAGCACTCCCTCCATCCCCTCCCCTTCAACCCTCCCTCCACCCCAACCCTCCCTCCATCCCCCTCCCCCTTCAGCACTCCCTCCATCCCATCCTTCCCTCCATCCCCCTCCCCTTTCAGCACTCCCTCCACCCTAACCTTTCCTCCATTCCCCTCCCCCTTCAGCACTCCCTCCATTCCCCTCCCCCTTCAGAACTCCCTCCACACCAACTCTCCCTCCATCTAACCTCCCCCTTCAGCACTCCCTCCACCCTAACCCTTCCTCCATCCCCCCTCTCCTTCAGCACTCCCTCCACCCCAAACCTCCCTCCATCCCCCTCCCCTTCAGCACTCCCCCCATCCCAACCTTCCCTCCATCCCCCTCCCCCTTCAGCACTCCCTCCATCCCAACCCTCCCTCCATCCCCCAACCTCCTTCAGCACTCCCTCCATCCCAACCTTCCCTCCATCCCCCAACCCCCTTCAGCACTCCCTCCACCTCAACACTCCCTCCATCCCCCTCCCCTTCAGCACTCCCTCCACCCCAACCCTCCCTCCATCCCCCAACCTCCTTCAGCACTCCCTCCACCCCAACCCTCCCTCCATCCCCCAACCTCCTTCAGCACTCCCTCCATCCCAACCATCCCTCCATCCCCCAACCCCCTTCAGCACTCCCTCCACCTCAACCCTCCCTCCATCCCCCTCCCCTTCAGCACTCCCTCCACCCCAACCCTCCCTCCATCCCCAAACCTCCTTCAGCACTCCCTCCATCCCAACCCTCCCTACATCCCCCAACCCCCTTCAGCACTCCCTCCACCCTAACCCTCCCTCCATCCCTCAACCTCCTTCAGCACCCTCCATCCCAACCCTCCCTCCATCCCCCAACCCCCTTCAGCACTCCCTCCACCCCAACCCTCCCTCCATCCCTCAACCTCCTTCAGCACTCCCTCCACCCCAACCCTCCCTCCATCCCCCCTCCCCCTTTCAGCACTCCCTCCACCCCAACCCTCCCTCCATCCCCCTCCCCCTTCAACCCTCCCTCCACCCCAACCCTCCCTCCATCCCCTCAACCCCCTTCGCACTCCCTCCAACCCAACCCTCCCTCCACCCCCCAACCCTCCCTCCACCCCAACCCTCCCTCCATCCCCCTCCCCCTTCAACCCTCCCTCCACCCCAACCCTCCCTCCATCCCCCCAACCCCCTTCAGCACTCCCTCCACCCCAACCTTCCCTCCATCCCCCAACCCCCTTCGCACTCCCTCCACCCCAACCCTCCCTCCACCCCAACCCTCCCTTCACACCCACACCCAGAACTGTGAACCAAGTGTGGGTAACGAAGCCCTCTCTGTGTCCCCTCAGGAAAGTTCTCCCACAATCGTCGGGAGAGAGCCCAGACTGGCGGTGGGGTGCCGGACACCAGAATCCTCACCTCCTGGGAGAAGTGGGCTCTGGAGAGGAGCGGTGTGGCCGAGGACAGGGCGGTCACCCACACGGAGGCTGGTGGGCGCCGCAGAGGTGAGGAATCACCAGGCTCCACCCAGAGAACCTGTCAAACGTGAGTAGGGAATGTAGGGAATTGCCTTACTGACTGACATCCCTCCAATGACAACATGTCCATTCTCCTGCGGGTCCTCCAGCCGACGGCGCCAGCCCATCCCGGGCCCCCCCTCTCCTGACTCCGAGGAGACTGTCTCGGAGGGGAGCTCTGAGGATACAACTGGTATAGTCGCAGCACAGCTGTCACCCCCCCCCCCCCCTCCCCCAGCGCAGATTCACACATCTCGGTGGGACATGTTAGTGGTCAGGAGTCTGGGGTCCCCCCCCCCCCCCCCCCCCCCCGGGTGAGACAGCAGGCGGAGATCTGCTGCATCCCAGGACCCAGCTGGGTCCCAGCCTGATGCTGAGCCTGTGGAACAGAGTTGCCCGTGATTCGTGGGGATGATAGGGACTAACCTGGATGTTCAGAGGGAGATGTCAGCGACACTCCATCAGATCCACAGCCGATTGAAGGAATCACAGAGGCTACGGGCGCAGGAGATGGTGCCGGCAATGAGTGGCACCAAGGCCAACACTGCCAGGGTGGCGACCGCCGTGGGGAGCCTGGTGCACGATGTCAGCACCATGAGTGAAGGTTCCAAGGTGTCGCGCAGTCAGTGACGGCCATGGCTGAGCGTCTCGGCAGAATGTCTGCCTCACTGGGGGATGTCACCCAGTACCAGGCCGACCTTGATGAGGTTCTGTTCTCTGTTGGGAATGGCCGAGTCACTGCAGAGCAAGACCCAATCACGGAGGAGGTTTGCCGAGGGTGTCGACACGATGGTGCAGACATCAGGGAGCTGCCAGGGCTGGCAGAGCCAGATGATGCAGGGGCAGCCGGGCTCGAACCAGCTGCCCCTCCGTCTCAAGGTGAATGCCAGGGCCCTATGGGCACCGGCCAGGAGGAGGGGGTGCCGGGTGCCAACCCGGACCCATCCCATGGGGCGGCGATGGTGGCCACTAGCTCCCCTGAATTCCACCCCTCTGATGTGGCCGTGTCTCGGGGTCAGCACATGGGACAGGGCGGCACAGCTGTGCATGTGCTGTAGACAAGTGTGCCAGCGGCCTCCGGCCCCAGAGGACGCCCACCAGAGGCATCGAGGGCCACGGGATGAGGTAAGAAGCTGGCTGCCTCCACCTCTGATGTGCATCCTGGGGAGACAGCCAGACATTGTGGTAGAGTTTGGAAGGTGAAGCACGTCGAGGATCACTGAGAGGTCACTGTGGGTGGAGGAGGGGTGAGGTAGGGGGTGAGAAGGGGGTGGGGTTTGGGGCTGGCTCTATCAGAAGTGGAGTATTGTACATCACATTAAACAACTTTTTGCACAAACATTATGATGCCTCTGTCACTTTCTTCCGCAATGCGGGTTGACCCCCGGACCCTTTGCCTGTCTCTGCAGGCAACCACCCCCTCCCCATGGCACCCACCCACCCTCCAGCCGTAGGCTTGCCATGGAAAGAATATTGGAACCTGTACCATCACTGTCTTTAGTCCCGGGACATCCCCCAGCCCTGGCAGAAGTCCCTGGCGAGCGGCACAACTGTCAGCAAACAATGGTGATGTTGGACACTTTCCGTCCCCCCCCCCCCCCCCCCCCCCCCCCTCCCTCAGCAGCCACGAGGCCGGTTTCACTATTTTTAAAAGCACAAATGAGTCGCGGAGACCCCGGGGAATACCGGGTCAGGCTCGCTAATGATATGCAAATGGTGTCTACTGTACTCGCGTTCCGGACCGCATTGACGCTGCTGTCAAGGTGCCAGAGAATCGCAATTTAGCGCCAAATCGGTGCCCACTGTGATTTTAGCGTTGGAACCTATTCTCCGCCCAATCGCATTTCGTGATTTCAGCATCAGCCAATGGAGAATACGTCCCACAGAATTTCAGTTTTTCCATCTGAAACTCAGGCCCATCCCTGTCTATATATCTGACCCCATGGTGCCTACAGGCCTATCCCTGTCTATATATCTGACCCCATGGTGCCTACAGGCCCATCCCTGTCTATATATCTGACCCCACGGTGCCTACAAGCCCATCCCTGTCTATATATCTGACCCCACGGTACCTACAGGCCCATCCCTGTCTATATATCTGACCCACGGTGCCTACAAGCCCATCCCTGTCTATCTATCTGACCCCACGGTACCTACAAGCCCATCCCTGTCTATATATCTGACCCCACGGTGCCTACAAGCCCATCCCTGTCTATCTATCTGACCCCACGGTACCTACAAGCCCATCCCTGTCTATATATCTGACCCCATGGTGCCTACAGGCCCATCCCTGTCTATATATCTGACCCCATGGTGCTTACAGGCCCATCCCTGTCTATATATCTGACCCCACGGTGCCTACAAGCCCATCCCTGTCTATCTATCTGACCCCACGGTACCTACAAGCCCATCCCTGTCTATATATCTGAACCCACGGTACCTACAAGCCCATCCCTGTCTATATATCTGACCCACGGTGGCTACAAGCCCATCCCTGTCTATATATCTGACCCACAGTGCCTACAAGCCCATCCCTGTCTATATATCTGACCCACGGTGCCTACAAGCCCATCCCTGTCTATATATCTGACCCACGGTGCCTACAAGCCCATCCCTGTCTATATATCTGACCCCATGGTGCCTACAGGCCCATCCCTGTCTATATATCTGACCCACGGTGCCTACAAGCCCATCCCTATATATATATCTGACCCCATGGTGCCTACAAGCCCATCCCTGTCTATCTATCTGACCCCACGGTGCCTACAGGCCCATCCCTATATATATATCTGACCCCATGGTGCCTACAAGCCCATCCCTGTCTATATATCTGACCCACGGTGGCTACAGGCCCATCCCTGTCTATATATCTGACCCACAGTGGCTACAAGCCCATCCCTGTCTATATATCTGACCCCATGGTGCCTACAAGCCCATCCCTGTCTATATATCTGACCCCACGGTGCCTACAAGCCCATCCCTGTCTATATATCTGACCCCACGGTACCTACAAGCCCATCCCTGTCTATATATCTGACCCACGGTGCCTACAAGCCCATCCCTGTCTATATATCTGACCCCATGGTGCCTACAGGCCCATCCCTGTCTATATATCTGACCCACGGTGCTTACAGGCCCATCCCTGTCTATATATCTGACCCCACGGTGCCTACAAGCCCATCCCTGTCTATCTATCTGACCCCACGGTACCTACAAGCCCATCCCTGTCTATATATCTGAACCCACGGTACCTACAAGCCCATCCCTGTCTATATATCTGACCCACGGTGCCTACAAGCCCATCCCTGTCTATATATCTGACCCACGGTGCCTACAAGCCCATCCCTGTCTATATATCTGACCCCATGGTGCCTACAGGCCCATCCCTGTCTATATATCTGACCCACGGTGCCTACAAGCCCATCCCTATATATATATCTGACCCCATGGTGCCTACAAGCCCATCCCTGTCTATCTATCTGACCCCACGGTGCCTACAGGCCCATCCCTATATATATATCTGACCCCATGGTGCCTACAAGCCCATCCCTGTCTATATATCTGACCCACGGTGGCTACAGGCCCATCCCTGTCTATATATCTGACCCACAGTGGCTACAAGCCCATCCCTGTCTATATATCTGACCCCATGGTGCCTACAAGCCCATCCCTGTCTATATATCTGACCCCACGGTGCCTACAAGCCCATCCCTGTCTATATATCTGACCCCACGGTACCTACAAGCCCATCCCTGTCTATATATCTGACCCCATGGTGCCTACAAGCCCATCCCTGTCTATATATCTGGGAATAACAGCAGGGTGTGTGAGAGATTCAGTAACAGAGTTAAGAATAGAGAGGAGTCACTATCATAACCTCGGGAAATTCATTCAAGAAACTTGGATAGGCACCTGAAGGAAATAAATTTTCAGGCCTAACAGGATAGAATGGAGGAATGGGACTGACTGGATTTTTTGGCATGGACTTAATGGGCTGAATGGCCTCTTTTTGTGGTTCAACCCCCCCCCCCCCCCCCCCCGGCAGAACATGGACACCTTTACACGCATGTTGCAATCTGGAACTATAGAAAGCGAGGGTAGAGGTTCCAATATTCTTTCCATGACATGACTCACTGGGAATCTCTCCCACCTTTACTGTGTGCCACTGGTGTGCGTTGGATGGATTTCCAGATAAATAATCCACCCGTTTGGCAGCATTATGAACACACCTTCCTGCTCATCAAGTGGGACTCAAACCTGGAACCCCATTGTATTATGGGCAATGGATTTTCTATTTAGGCCAAAAACAATGGAAGAATTGACGTATGCTCCAAGTTAGACATGTCTTGTCTTGCTCTCTGTTGTCAGTATATTGATTTGTAATTCTGATGTGGATAGTGAGGTCATCAATAATTCTCAGTTCTGGTGAAAGGTTACTGACCTGAAACGATAACTCTGTTTCTCTCTCCACAGATGCTGCCTGACCTATTGAGTATTTCCAGAATTTGCTGTTTGTATTTCAGTTCTTCAGCATTTTGCTCCTGTATTATTCTCAGTCTCTTATTCTGGTGTCGGGGATTATATATTTCCCACCCCATGTGGTCCATTAATTGGGGAAGATGCGGTTGGCCAGCCACATAAGCTCCCAGTTACACATGCTACATGTTGAGGAACAAAAGTTTACTGCACCCAGCTACACACACCAGCACCCAGCACCCAGCGCCTAGCAGGACATTCCAACCTGATTTAGCAGCAACACTTTGTTCCAGTACAGCCTGATCTGTACAACGTATTCTCAATAAGTTTAATGACGTAACTCCCACTCTCAGCCAACATCGTTAACCCTTAAGAATCAGTGACCTACCAACACCTCACGCCTTGTGACAGATAACAGTAGGGACCAATACATGACCTGGGTTTGCTCACAAAACAATGAACTGCCAAATGATAGAGAGAAGGGAATAAATCAGAATTCGACAGGTTACACATACTGTACCGAGCCTGACAGTCAACCACCAGTTATCAACATATTCACTTATTTATTGGTGTGGATGATCGTCCATTCAATCTCTTTGAGATTTTTTTACCTTTAATATGACCTCTAATAGTGGGCGGCAAGTGGTGCATTGGTTAGCACTGCTGCCTCACGGTGCTGAGGACCCGGGTTCGATCCTTGCCCCGGGCCACTGTCTGTGTGGAATTTGCACACTGTCTCTGTGCCTCCTTGGGTCATACCCCCACAATGATGTACAGGGTCGGTGAATTGGCCACACTAAATGGACCCCGCACCGCCCCATTTTCTTCTTTACTTTGATGGCTCGACAAAATTAATCTCCGGCTAATGCAAAATTGCTGCAAAGCAATTTAATCTCCAGTTTCTACTGTGAGGGCACATAGAACATACAGTGCAGAGAGAGGCCATTTGGCCCATCGAGTCTGCACCGACCCACTTAAGCCCTCACATCCATCCTATCCCTGTAACCCAATAACTCCTCCCAACCTTTTTGGACACTAAGGGCAATTTAGCATGTCCAATCCAACCTAACCCGCACATCTTTGGACTGTGGGAGGAAACCGGAGCACCCGGAGGAAACCCACGCAGACACGGGGAGAACGTGCAGACTCCACACAGACAGTGACCCAGCCGGGAATTGAACCTGGGACCCTGTCGCTGTGAAGCCACAGCGCTATCCACTTGTGCTACCATGCTGCCCCATTGCAATTGCAATGTCAGCAAAAATTAATTCCTTTATCAACAGATGTTTCATTTTGCTCCCTTGTGTAGCAGGTTGAAGAATATTTCACCTGATCTGACTGTTGGCACAAAATGAGAAAGCATCTTGAGGCAAAATCTTTCAAAGAGTGAAGTCAGAACTCTAACTGGCCAGGTTTGTAGTCAGAATTGGGCAGAAGGATGCATTAACTAACGCTGGTTGTTTTAGCAATCTCTATGGTAGTACAAGTAATGCCATTAAATATTGAAATTTACGATGCGTACGTGGCTTCTCATTGCTACATGTCACGGAGTTTCGATCACTATAATTTATTTCTTTCACAAAACTGCATCATATCTGGGCTTTGTTCAAATCCAGAATTCCAAGAATGCAGAACGAGGCAACGTTTACAATGAAGTGTATCAAAACGGTGAGCCTCAAGACGAGGTCGGCCCACAGTTCACAGCGTGCCAGTTTTCGGGAGGGCTGTGGGGAAGGGGGATCTGGTGGGTCAATGGTCTTTCGGATCAAGGCGCACAAAACCGATAACACCATCACACCCATCCAGCACCTAGCTAAACAAGTCAGTAAGTTACTGACTTACCCATCCAGCACCTAGCTAAACAAGTCAGTAAGTTACTGACTTACCCATTCAGCACCTAGCTAAACAAGTCAGTAAGTTACTGACTTACCTATCCAGCACCTAGTTAAACAAGTCAGTAAGTTACTGACTTACCTATCCAGCACCTAGCTAAACAAGTCAGTGAGTTACTTCACTCGTCAAGAATAATTAAAATTCATGCATACAGTTTAAAAAAATATCTGGTTTTCAGATATTGTCGGCGTTTTGCCATTTTTCTAGAGACAAAGGGAGTCTGTGCACAGTCCTTCAAGGTCGGAATATATCAGGTCTTTTAGCCATGCATTCTATAACTGACTCAGATTACTAAGATTCTTTCTTGGGTGGATGGTTCAGTTGAGAGTTCAGTGGGACGGAGTCATACGGAACAGGAAGGTTCCAGGTTTAACCTGCAGTCTAAACCTGGTTCCTCAGGATCCAAGATATCCTCAAAGAGAATTTAAAACAATACTTTAATCATTTTCTTTGAAAAGTTTAATTTCTTAATCATTTATTAATTATTAAAGCAAGCAGAAAAGTATGTTTGGTCGATTGTCAACAATAATTACAAACAAGTAACGGAAACCGGTGAAAGAAGGGACAGAATCCTCCCATTTTGAGTCACAGTGGGTGGTAAGTGACTCTGGCACTGCCACCAGACTAATGGGACCCACCCCAGATTCAGTGCTTGGAAACTCATTAATTATGTACAGGCGAGTTCCCCTCCAACTCGCCTGGTAGGCAGACAGCTGATTCATCCATCCACCCTCAGCTGACGGGTTTGAAGGTCCAACGCCATATTTATAGATCAGTCCTGGTCACTCATATCATTCTGTCCAGCCCACCTTGTAGTGATATGCCTGTGGGCTATACTGTATCATAGTTGGAAGGTGTGTGACTTCCAACCAGCAGGTGGCGGTACAGTCGCACCATGCTGTCTCTAGACTAAGGTCATGTGACCTGTGACTCCGATACAAGGGGAGACACATCCAGGCCATCTTCAGAAGAAGATGGAGAGGGTAATAAGACATACCTCTGAATGATCAGTGCTGGGTGCAAGTTCCAGAGGAGTTGTTAGCAGACTCCATGATAACGTGCTCTGCATCAGATTGCTATCTTACCACACGAGACTCAATAAAAGGTTCTGGTTTGGACAAGTAGAAGAGTTTGGTGAGTTCCTTCATGAAGTACAAAGGACCAAACACAACACGGTACCACAAGTGCTGGAGATTTAAAGATAGTGACGGCAGTGACAACTTTAGGCATTCAGTTTGAAGATCGGTCTGCTGAACTGCAGCCTGGGGCGACCCAAGACTGAAGAAAATGCTGAAGCTCGGGATGGATGGGTTAGGACTCCGCCACCAGCTTCAGATGTCCGGTATTGTAGGTGAGATCTGGCGGCTGCTCAAACAGCAGTTCAAACTCGATGTTGCGGCCGTGGACATGCAGGCACAGCCTGATGAAAGGCGAATCGCGCTGCTGCTAATGGTGGCAGGTCTACGGGCTCTCAAACTGTACAACTGGTTTGTGTTTGATAATGGGGAGGATCACAAGAAATTTGATGACATGATGAAGCACTTTGATAAGCATTGTTCCCCCAAGAGGAATTAAACGTTTGAGCGCTATATCTTCCGTATGGGTACCCAGAAACCTGGTGAATCATTTGACAGTTTTGTCACAGACTTGAGGCTGAAGGCCCAGTCCTGCAACTTCAGTGACCTGAAATCTTCGCTAATCTGTGACCAAATTGTCTTTGGTTTAGTCGATGATACGCTTTGGGAGATATTATTGCAGGAGGAAGATTTGGTGCTGGAAAGGCGGTGAAGATTTGCCAGGCTAGCGAGATTGCTGCACAAAGAGTAGGCGCACACTGCTCAAAATGTGTTGGCGCCAAATTGGAAGAAGAAGCCAGGGCCATTCGTGCTGTGCCGCACGTCATGATGAAACATGGTCTCAGTGCGGGCAGCCATTTTAAGCGGCCGACAGGAACCGCTGCTATCTTGTGCCAAAAGTGTGGCACTGGAGATGCCCCACGGCAATGTACGGCCTTTGGAAAAGTTTGTTCCAGATCCGGCCGTGTTGGGCACTTTGCAAAGCAATGTGTTGCACGTTCCACCATGGACCATGCGCGAGCGGTGCATGCAGTAGATGAGATAAACACGGAAGAACAGTTTTCATCGATCTCAGCACAGCGAGATTCCAGACAACTCTCAGAAACAAAGATGAAAACAAAATGGTAACAAAGAAGGAAGATAATAAGAACACTCCGAAAACCTTTCCGCCCTTACTCAAATCCAGGGTAATGCTCAATCATGCTTTCATTCATTGTGACTTTGACCCTAAAGTGACGACCAACCACGTGAGTCGACAGGCTTTGCAAAAGCTAAACCTGCAACAGGAATTTGCTGATCATCAAGGACTGATGGTAGACTTTGGAACAAGAACTCTGGCTACGTTTAATGTTTGTGAACTAGTGCTTAGTGATAGGCATGAAGCACGCAATACTCATTCATATTGTGGACTCAGTACTTGGGATAAAATCGTGTGAATCCCTGAATGTAGTCGAGTGGCTAAATATCCAAGAAGATGGCTTATCACCGAGCACACTGAATCACTGCAAGGTTACGGTGTGCATAGCGTATGAGGATTTGGAAGAAATCCTACTGGAGGAGGACAAATCAGACAAGGGGACAGAACTGCCGATGAGCATTGCACAATTCTGGCTAACAGAATTGAAGAACGTGCACAGGCACAATGGCTGATATGAGATGATGAACCCGTGTAAAAGTATCTGCGAGGTGTATGTTAAATGGACAGAGAATGAAAAGCCGCGGAGCTTCACTCTGGAGTTTACATTCGGGCTTTGTGAGTATTTCACGAATGAGGTGATCACTAAAGTTGGACTCACGGCCGCTGAAACCATTCTTTGCTGAGCCACAAATCATCAGCTGCACAGGCTACACAATCGCTAGGAGGACGAGCAAAAATGTAACAGTAAGAACAATTCGAACAAAACCAAAGTACAAAGGTCGGAGCACTCCAACAACAGCGACAAGAACTGTATCAAATTAATCGTTCTTCAATTTCTTCAGTGACAGTGAAGTCCCACAGGGTGGAGTTTTAAGCCAAGCTTTGGCAGCCAAACTAAAGACTGATTTTGAACTTGCCGCTCTATTTTAAAATGAATAATTCCGTGTGCGAAGTTACATTTTTCAGGTGAAAAGACTGACAATAAAGCTGAATCCGTGGCCGATTACTGTGAACATCTTCAAGTTATCACCGACGATGCAGGAAGTGATGACATGGAAGATGAGACGGATGAGGAGCATGATGAGCTGCTTGTACATCTCTGCTCCAGCAGAACAGATGAGGCTCCAGCGGCACGGCTCCGGGGTGTGTAAGCAATGACGAGGTGGTCACGGGGGACGTCCAGACTGCGCTGGGCTCTGTGGAGAGCAGGAGTTTGGAGATGGCACATGTAGAAATTGAAGCAGCTGATACAACTGAAGATCACCTACTGATTGAGCCAAAGACGCAAGAAGTCATCCCAATCTTGGAAAAACTGGCCTCGGTGCTATGTGGTGACCCGTTGAAATGGCTCTGGGAATTTACTCCCAAGCAGCCGATGACACTGATGGCGAATGGGAGGACACAGATGAAGATTCTGATCACAGCGACGTGGAGACTGCAATCGTAGACAACTCTTACACTGACACTGAGGACGATCTAATGACTATCTCATTATGCAGCTCCACAGACCACTCGCACATTTGCGAGTTTGATCAAGAAGAGCCAGTGCCTGGATCAGCTCAGAAAGTATAGTCATCTCCAGTGATGAAGAGCAAGTCACTGACGCTCCAGCACCCAAAGAAGAGCTGAAACCGACAACCCAGTTCCATCCTCCATACCGGCACTAGAAATCAAGTTGATCCAGCAGGTCGGTGAGGCCGTGGAAGTGGGCGTAGTCACACCACACAGAGATGATGCGATACCTAAACCTCTGCAAACAACTCAACACACAGCGCCACACACAGCGCCACACACAGCGCCACACACAGCGCCACACACAGCGCCAGCCAGCGCCACACACAGCGCCACACACAGCGCCACACACAGCGCCACACACAGCGCCACACACAGCGCCACACACAGCGCCACACACAGCGCCAGCCAGCGCCACACACAGCGCCACACCACAGCGCCACACCCACAGCGCCACACACAGCGCCAAACCATCCGCCACAGGCCCAGCCCACAACCAGCGTCCACACACACAAGCGCCAGCACCAAGCGCCACACCAGCGCCACACACGCGCCACCCACAGCGCCACACACAGGTGCCAAACACAGCGCCACACACAGTGCCACACAACGCCACAACACACACAGCGCCACACAGCGCCACACACAGCGCCACACACAGCGCCACACACAGCGCCACACACCAGCCACACACAGCGCCACACACAGCGCCACACACAGCGCCACACCAGTGCCACACACAGTGCCACACCCAGCGCCACACACAGCGCCACACCAGCGCCACACACAGTGCCACACACAGCGCCACACACAGTGCCACACACAGCGCCACACACAGCGCCACACACAGCGCCACACACAGCGCCACACACAGTGCCACACACAGCGCCACACACAGTGCCACACACAGCGCCACACACAGCGCCACACAGCGCCACACACAGCGCCACACACAGCCACACAGCACCCCACAGCCACACACAGTGCCACCCACAGCGCCACACACAGTGCCACACACAGCGCCACACAGCGCCACACACAGTGCCACACACAGCGCCACACACCACACACAGCGCCACACACAGCGCCACACACAGCGCCACACACAGTGCCACACACAGCGCCACACACAGTGCCACACACAGCGCCACACACAGCGCCACACCCAGAGGCTGCTGTAAAAAAAAAACAAGAGTCACACCAAAATACATCACCGTGCTAAAAATTTAAAGAAAAAAGAGAAGACTGGAAGAACTACCTCATCCCACTAACCAACCAGCAACGAAAACAGTTGCAAGTAGCAAGCAGCATCAAAAGCGGAAGAGAAAGTGACTGGTAACATTAATATGGCAGGCTTGGACACAGGCCTTCAAAGACACAGGGAGAAGTGTAAGAGAAGCAAGACACCGGCAAGTAAACCGGTCTCTGAAGAGCTGGGCAACAACTCGAAAGAATGAGATTTGCACAAAGCAAAAGGACACTTATAATAATAATGGTCTTTATTGTCACAAGTAGGCTTACATTAACTGTGCAATGTGTTACTGTGAAAAGCCCTAGTCGCCACATTCCGGCACCTGTTCAGGTACACAGAGGGAGAATTCAAGAATGACCAATTCACCTAACAGCACGTCTTTCGGGACTTGTGGGAGGATCCGGGGCACCCGGAGGAAACCCACACAGACATGGGGAGAACGTGCAGACTCCGCACAGACAGAGACCCAAGCCGGGAATCGAACCCGGGACCCTAGTGCTGTGGAAGCAACAATGTTTTTTAAAAGTATTTTTATTAAGGTTTTGCAGAATTTTTCATAATAAAACAGTGGTAACCATAATAACAAAACAAACTAGAGTGAACATTAACATAGGGAAAAAATAGAATACACAATAACAATTAAATAGACATTACCCCACGCAACCCAGTCTTCCCACCATCCCAATGAAGCACCCCCCCCCTCCCCCCCCCCGCCCCACGGATTGCTGCTGCTGCTGACATTTTAATTTTCCCGAGAGAGTCGACGAACGGCTGCCACCTCCGAGAGAGCCCTAGCGTAGACCCTCTTAAGGCAAACTTTATTTTCTCGAGGCTGAGAAACCCAGCCATGTCGGTAACCCAAGTCTTTACACTCGGGGGCTTCGAGTCCCTCCACATTAACAAGATCCATCTCCGGGCTACTGGGGAGGCAAAGGCCAAGACGTCGGCCTCTTTCGCCCCTGAACTCCCGGGTTTCTGACACTCCAAAGATCGCTATCTCTGGACTGGTGAAGCAACAATGTTAACCACAGTGCTACAATGCCGCTCACTTGTCAGGGACAGCATGTAAATGGACACTTTAGTAAAACATGCTCACGTTACCAGCTACATGTAATGAATGTATAAAGTTTGATGTTTAATGTTACCTGTAAAAAAAATTATATCTATGTTTTATGAGAAAGGGGGATGTGGTGATCTGCCTATGGGCTATATCATAGTTGTATGGTGTGTGATCTCCAACCAGCAGGTGGCGGTACAGGCACACTATGCGGTCTCGAGGGGCAGCACGGTAGCACAAGTGGATAGCATGTGGCTTCACAGCGCCAGGGTCCCAGGTTCGATTCCCCGCTGGGTCACTGTTTGTGCGGAGTCTGCACATTCTCCCCGTGACTGTGTGGGTTTCCTCCGGGTGCTCCGGTTTCCTCCCACGGTTCTAAGACGTGCAGGTTAGGTGGATTGGCCATGATAAATTGCCCTTAGTGCCCAAAAAGGTTCGGAGGGGTTATTGGGTTACGGGGATAGGGTGGAAGTGAGGGCTTAATGTGGGTCGGTGTAGACTCGATGGGCCGAATAGCCTCCTTCTGAACATGTATGTTCTATGTTCGAGACCAAGGTGATGTGACCAGTGACTCCCATATAAAGGGGACACATCCAGCCATCGTCAGACGAAGATTGAGAGAGTAATAAGACATACCTCTGAATGCAAATTCCAGACAAGGAGATAGGAGACTCCATGATAACGTGCTCTGTATCAGATTGCTACCTTGCCACACGAGACTCAATAAACGATGCTGGTTTGGACAAGTTGAAGTGTTTAGTGGATTCCTCCGTGAAGTACAAAGTACTAAACACAACACACCTGTCTTCACCAGCCCCTCCAAAACATCTGGAACCCAGAGGCATATAACAAGCAGCCTCGAGAAGGAGGGAACACCAGCTTTCAGCGTCAAGGCCTACGAGGCCTCACCTGGGGAGTGCAGGCCCATCAGCATGTCCTCTACACCAGGGATGGCTCAATGAAACACACCAACCTCACCTCTCTGGCCTGGGAGGCCGTTGCCCAGGAGATCAGTGAGGCCAGCATCCACCCACGAAGCGTCGCACAGAACAGGAGGCGGAAGAGTGTTCTGATTCACTCCGCAAGGGTGATTCCGCTCTCAGCTACCCCCACTCTCAATCTCTCAGCAAGGCATCATGTAGTCAAATGGCCACTCTTGTCACAGATCTCACATATTCAGTCGCGTAGGCACATTTCAACACTCACTCTCTCCACAAGACTTTCACTTCACCACCATCTGTCTCGTTGCTCACACTCCATATTCTGTCCCTTCTGGGGAGGGCTCCCCTCACACAGGGGACATGCATTTCAGCCCCCTTCGGGGAGGGCTCCCTCACACAGGGGACAAGCATTCCAGCCCCTCCGGGGAGGGCTCCCTCACACAGGGGACAAGCATTCCAGCCCCCTCCGGGGAGGGCTCCCTCACACAGGGGACAAGATTTCAGCCCCCTCTGCTCCATTTCATCTCATCACATGACCCCTTACAGGCCAAACGTGTGCAACAAACGAGAGTGGGTCTAGGCTGGGGGAGGGATGGTAGAGACACCCTCACCAAGTTGGAGGGGGCTGCCGCACAGCTCGCTGTGAGGACCGGATAGTTCCGTGGAGACACGGAGCTTGGCCTCACACAGCACCGAGTACGGACCCCAGGCCCATCATCCAATCCTGCGATTCACACAGAGCGCCATGTTGACAATCAGCTTCAGCTCATCCAATAAAACTCTCCTCTGGTCTTCTGCAGTTACCACAGCCATCCCAGCAACTCCCCGAGTCCCCAAAACACGTCTGAGGGTGAGGGCACTCAGCTGGAACTGTTATACCGCTCACCCTCGCCCTCCACCAGCTCAGAGACACAAATCTCAGGGGGGCAAAGCTGCAGATTAGGCCGGGGGTCACTTTCTGGAGAATAGCTCACAGACAAGCCCCCACATTAGTCAGAGACTGGGACAGCCCAGGTCTCAGGCACTCGGAGGGCTGCTGGAACCCAGCCACCGACACAGTGAAACTTTGGAAGCAGCTGCCAGCGCACTGGTGGAAATTCAACAGCATGCAGCAGAATACAGGCAGAGTTTTGGCAGTCACTCGTCAGAATAGAGCGGACAATGGAGGGTGGGGACCGCCTTCTGAATCCATTCTCACTTTGGCTCTTTGAAAAAGAGATATTGGAGATCAGAGGGGGAAAGGATGTGAACGAAAGCTCTGGGAGACGTTGGGCAGCTAAGCTTTGGCACCTTAGATCACCTTGTTCCTCAATGTTCCCTTACCCCTGGAATGCTAACCCTGGAACTCTAACATAGAGCTTAGCAGCATGCCACAGGTGTTACATCTGGAGTCCTGTGGAAGGTGAGAACTTGCGAATTACATCATTGAACCAATAAGATTCTGGACTCCACTCATTGACTTGGCAAAACTGATTGTTTGTTTTCTCATGGTGAACAAATACAATTCATTTGACATTGATGAATGGCAAAAATTGTTAATCTGTGACTCGCCTGGACTGATTGGTTGGCAGAGTTGATAAGGTTTGCCATCTTCGCTATAGCCTTTACTCCCAAGGCTGCATGCCCGTCGTCCACTATGTTGCTTTTCCAAGTTTGATGTGAGCCGATTGAGTTGTGCCGGTCTCTTTCAAAGTGCTCATTAGAAACCTGGCTTGCTCTTGCTTCCTGAACTTACAATTGCTAGCTCTACTTGCCTGTAGGCTTTGTAAAAGTAACGTCCAAATTTCTTTTGGCCATTTCACCTGTTTAGCTACCTTTTCAAACAAAATAAAGAATGCTTCCAGATCCTTTTCCTCAAATTTTGGAGAAGCTTGTAAATTGAAACATTTTCCCATGAGAGGGCATAATAGGGGAACCACTTCCTTCCTCAACATGCTCGAGTGTCTGCTATAACTTTCAGCATTTTAATTTGAAATTCTCTCTCCTTTTCCATGTCTTACCTTGCTAATTGTTCCATTTCCATGTCAAGTTTCCTTATTTCAATTTCATTTTGTAAAGCTCCCTCTTCCTTTCCCTCTCGTTCCTTTTCCTCTCTTACCCTTTATGCTTTTCCTGCATCTCTAGTTCAGGTTTTTTCGTTTGTAATTGACGTTTAGCTAATTCAATTGCCTCACTTTTTGGAGAACTTTGTTTATCTGACAACTCTTGCCACATGTAAATGTTTCACTATACTTTCAGTAATGTCAGCTTACTTACTCCTGCAGGTAACCCAAGTCCAATTTATCCACCAATTTAGTTAAGTGACTCTCGACTACTGGAAGGGGCACTTTAGTGTGGCCAATTATTGTGCAAAATAATATTTCTCAAAAAAAGGGGGCAGCACAGTGGTTAGCACTGTTGCTTCACAGCTCCAGGTTTGATTCCCGGCTTGGGTCACTGCCTGTAAGGAGTCTGCACGTTCTCCCCGTGTCTGTGTGGGTTTCCTCTGGGTGCTCCGGTTTCCTCCCACAGTCCAAAGACGTGCAGGTTAGGTGGATTGGCCATGATAAATTGCCCCTTAGTATCCAAAAAATGTTCAGTAGGGTTACTGGGTTACAGAAATAGGGTAGATACGTGGGCTCCAGTGGGCTTTGGAAGGGCCAGTGCAGACTCGATGGGCCTAATGGCCTCCTTTTGCACTGTAAATTCTATGATCTATGAGCTCGGGCTCCAAGTCCTGTGTAATTGACCTGGACCCTGCCCACTGTATCCGCACCAGCAACTGAGTATCCATCCCCAAAGAGGAGACCTGGAGCCCACTTAGGTCCTTCCACACTCCACCAAACCCCGCCCAGACAGAATCAATCTGACTTTCAATTTTGAAAGACTCCATTAACATCGAGATGGTGGTGCTGCTGTGTGTCTGCGACAGGATGAGGTTTCACCCTCCCTCCCTCACTGTTGGTGTTCCTCCAATTTACCTGGAGCCTCACGATGTGCAGGGGAAGTTGTTGCCTATTGTGCTCCATCCTCCCTCACTAATACTGGAGCCCTGTCAGTGTTGTGATGGACATTGACATCTCCCCACTCGGCCCATCGCCTGCAATGCGCCAGTGGACATGTACCCACCCTGTTTAGAGGCTGTGGGCACCGTCACTTACAGGGGTTTCCCCCACAATGACCCGCCCCCAGCGGTGAGCCTTACGTCAGTGGTAGGGAAATTACTGGAGAGAATTCTTTGAGACAGGATCTACTCCCATTTGGAAGCAAATGGACGCATTAGCGAGAGGCAGCACGGTTTTGTGAAGGGGAGGTCGTGTCTCACTAACTTGATAGAGTTTTTGAGGAGGTCACAAAGATGATTGATTCAGGTAGGGCAGTGGATGTTGTCTATATGGACTTCAGTAAGGCCTTTGACAAGGTCCCTCATGGCAGACTGGTACAAAAGGTGAAGTCACACGAGATCAGAGGTGAGCTGGCAAGTTGGATACAGAACTGGCGAGGGCATAGAAGGTAGAGAGTAGCAATGGAAGGGTGCTCTTCTGATTGGAGGGCTGTGACTATGGTGTTCCGCAGGGATCAGTGTGGGGACCTTTGCTGTTCGTAGTATATATAATGATTTGGAGGAAAATGTAACTGGTCTGATTAGCAAGTTTGCGGACGACACAAAGGTTGGTGGAATTGCGGATAGCGATGAGGGACTGTCAGAGGATACAGCAGGATTTAGGTCGTTTGGACTTGGGCATAGAGATGGCAGATGGAGTTTAATCTGGAAAAATGTGAGGTAATGCATTTTGGAAGTTCTGATGCAGGTAGGGAATATACAGTGAATGGTAGAACCCTCAAGAGTATTGACAGTCAGAGAGATCTAGGTGTACAGGTCCACAGGTCACTGAAAGGGGCAACACAAGTGGAGAAAGTAGTCAAGAAGGCATACGGCATGCTTGCCTTCATTGGCCGGGGCATTGAGTATAAAAATTGGCAAGTCATGTTGCAGCTGTATAGAACCTTCGTTAGACCATACTTGGAGTATAGTGTTCAATTCTGGTCGCCACACTACCAGAAGGATGTGGAGGCTTTAGAGAGGGTGCAGAAGAGATTTACCAGGATGCTGCCTGGTATGGAAGGCATTAGCTATGAGGAGCGGTTGAATAAACTCGATTTGTTCTCACTGGACGATGGAGGTTGAGGGGCGACCTGATAGAGGTCTACAAAATTATGGAGCATAGACAGAGTGGATAGTCAGAGGCTATTCCCCAGGGTAGAGGGGTCAATTACCAGGGGGCATAGGTTTAAGGTGAGAGGGGAAAAGTTTAGAGGAGGTGTGCAAGGGACATTTTCTTAAGCAGAAGGTATTGGGTGCCTGGAACTCGCTGCTGGAGGAGGTGGTGGAACCAGGTACAATAGTCTTGACAAATATGAATAGGATGGGAATAGAGTGATATGGACCCAGGAAGTGCAGAAGGTTTGGGGTTAGACGGGCAGCATGGTCGGCACAGGCTTGGAGGGCCGAAGGGCCTGTTCCTGTGCTGTACTTATCTTTGTTCTTTGTTCATATTGGGTTCCCTATCTACAGGCTGCAGATGCCCCCCTGTGACCATCACCATACTCTCTGCAGCCTAGTACAGAGCCCACCACACCCAGGGGCATCAACTGTTGGACAGCCCTGCAGACCAAGCTGTGCATTTTTCCTGTGGAGAACACAGCCCTAGGTTCTCATGGCAGCTGAGGTATTCCATGCTTCCCATGATTGTTCCTGCTGCCCGGCATGGGTCCAGCAGCCTGGTGCAGTCAATGTAGCTTGGCATGGAGATGGAGGCAGGAACTGGTCTGCCCGGCAGACTGGGGGGCGCTGCATCAGGAGCAGTGTGCCCCTCTAGCAGGTAGGCTTTGCGATTGTACTGGCCTCAAGTCTCTCGTGAGCTGAGGATGCCATCCTTTACCAATCAGGACTGGCGCTGATGTGATTTCCTTGGGCGAGACGCAGAATTGACCAGGCCTGATGGGATTCTGGAGGGCAGCTGTTTCAATGAACATTGGTGAGTTGCGAATGGGATTTACGCCTGCAGCCAGTGGGAAGAGCGACCCGCTATTAACCCACTATTGGCAGAATTGCAACTGGATTTCATGCTGACAGGTTTCCATCGTTTCAGCTGGATTCTCCGTTATTGGGACTATGTCTCCACGCCACAAAAAAACTGATGTGAAAGGGCCACATATTCCCAGCCCTGCAGGGGGCTAGAAGGGACCCGGCGTGAATCTAGCAGCTTTTGCTGCAGGTACGGACCCCCGCACTTCTGGGTCAGAGGCCGCGCCTGTGCACGGCGACGGCGTCCAGCGGCCACACCGTGCTCCATGGCGGACTCAGACCACAGAGCTGGATACTGAAAATGGACCCCCCCCGGTCGGCCACTCAACTGACCCTGGCCGTGCCCCCGAACATTGCCCGGCCGAGTATAAGGCCCCCCCCTGCCCTCCTATCGGCCTGTGCCCGACCAGGGTGGCTGTGGACTCAGTCCACAGACGTCACGCCAGTCATCCTGGCCGGCAGGACCACGTTAGATCCACGCCAATCGGGGCGGAGCGGGCCTCTGGCAATGGCCGCAGCTCGGTGCTTTGCAGTGCGGCGTACTTTCCGAGTACGCCCCTTTCGGGGTCCGGAGACTCCTGATTCCGTGCGGGGAAATGGATTCTCCGCCCGGCGCCGGCCGTGATTTCGGCGTCAGGTGCAGAGAATTCAGCCCTTTGGCTTCTGCCTGGTTTACCGTCCTCCCGGGCACCAAATCCACCACGGGCAGGTTGGGGGATTCCGCCCAGTGCCTGCCGGGCACCAAATCCACCACGGGCAGGTTGGGGGATTCCGCCCAGTGCCTCCCAGGCACCAAATCCACCACGGGCAGGTTGGGGGATTCCGCCCAGTGCCTGCCGGGCACCAAATCCACCACGGGCAGGTTGGGGGATTCCGCCCAGTGCCTGCCGGGCACCAAATCCACCACGGGCAGGTTGGGGGATTCGCCCAGTGCCTGCCGGGCACCAAATCCACCACGGGCAGGTTGGGGGATTCCGCCCAGTGCCTCCGGGCACCAAATCCACCACGGGCAGGTTGGGGGATTCCGCCCAGTGCCTGCCGGGCACCAAATCCACCACGGGCAGGTTGGGGGATTCCGCCCAGTGCCTGCCGGGCACCAAATCCACAACGGGCAGGTTGGGGATTCCGCCCAGTGCCTGCCGGGCACCAAATCCACCACGGGCAGGTTGGGGGATTCCGCCCAGTGCCTGCCGGGCACCAAATCCACCACGGGCAGGTTGGGGGATTCCGCCCAAGGACGAGTGGAGAGGGACTGGTTTTGTGAAAAAGCCTCTCGGAATTGCTCGGACCAGAGGAGGCAACCCAGAGTCCACACTAAAGTCCGTTTGTATCAGCCAGGCTGCTGCTGACCTGTATACGAGTGCGGTTAGATTCTGCAGAATCAGCTGTGTACGAGTGCGGTTAGACTCTGCAGAATCAGCTGTGTACGAGCGGGTTAGATTCTGCAGATTCACCTGTATACGAGTGCGGTTAGATTCTGCAGAATCACCTGTATACGAGTGCGGTTAGATTCTGCAGAATCCCCCGTGTACGAGTGTGGTTAGATTCTGCAGAATCAGCTGTGTACGAGTGTGGTACATTCTGCAGAATCACCAGTGTACCAGTGCGGTTAGCTTCCGGAGCAAGATGGGCCCGGGGGTGACCAGCCACGTCGGGGAGGGGATCCGGAGGATGACTTCCATGTCAGGGTGAACGAAGCTTCCGTGCTCCGGAGTCCAGCAGGCAGTCCGTCTCATGGCCGTTGAGGTGGATCACGGGGGACAGCATCCCAGCCACGTAAGCGTCTCTGATCAGTAGCTCCATGTGCTCTGTAGCCGGACCGCTACACAGGAGCAACTTCTCCCCAGGGCATAGAGGGCCCGGGCATATTGGCTTAGAGACTCACCGGGGACCTGCTTTCTGGTGGCCAGCAGATGTCGAGCGAATACCCTGTTGACCGGTTTGATGAATTGTTTTTAGCTTTTGTATAGCGTCATCATAATTCATTCCTCTTTGATTATTGCATAAGCGTCGATACCCACGCTGGAGTGGAGGACGTGCAGTTTCTGTGCCCCGGTGGGGGGGGGTGGTTGTAGATGCTAGGAACCCTTCGAGGCAAGTCAGCCAGAGTCGGAAAAGTTCTGCAGAGTTCGGAGTTTGCGGGCTGATGCGGAGGCATTCGGGCTTGATGCGGAACTCCATCTTCAAAGTCGTAGTCTATTAAATTGATGGACCATCAATTGTACGCGAGGCAAGTGATTTACCAAAGTCTGGCTTTAATAGACTAGAACACAGCTCTGCGATCGTCTACAATGGAAAGGACGATCGTCAGGCGTCTGACCATTTATACCTCATTAATAGAGGCGTGGTTAACTCAGCCTCTCGGCCAATCGGTCGAGAGGCACATGACCGACCAGGGCCAATGGTAAGCCGACGTTCTGGCCCAATGGTAGACAGGTATGCAGATCATATCACCACACGAGTGCGGTTAGATTCTGCAGAATCAGCTGTATACGAGCGGGGTTAGATTCTGCAGAATCACCCGTGTACGAGTGCGGTTAGATTCTGCAGAATCAGCTGTATACGAGTGTGGTTAGATTCTGCAGAATCAGCTGTATACGAGCGGGGTTAGATTCTGCAGAATCACCTGTGTACGAGTGCGGTTAGATTCTGCAGAATCAGCTGTACGAGTGTGGTTAGATTCTGCCGAATCACCTGTATACGAGTGCGGTTAGATTCTGCAGAATCAGCTGTATACGAGCGGGGTTAGATTCTGCAGAATCACCTGTGTACGAGTGCGGTTAGATTCTGCAGAATCAGCTGTATACGAGCGGGGTTAGATTCTGCAGAATCACCTGTGTACGAGTGCGGTTAGATTCTGCAGAATCACCTGTGTACGAGTGCGGTTAGATTCTGCAGAATTAGCTGTATACGAGTGTGGTTAGATTCTGCAGAATCACCTGTGTACAAGTGCGGTTAGATTCTGCAGAATCAGCTGTATACGAGTGTGGTTAGATTCTGCAGAATCACCTGTGTACAAGTGCGGTTAGATTCTGCAGAATCACCTGTGTACGAGCGGGGTTAGATTCTGCAGAATCAGCTGTATACGAGTGCGGTTAGATTCTGCAGAATCAGCTGTATACGAGCGGGGTTAGATTCTGCAGAATCAGCTGTATACGAGCGGGGTTAGATTCTGCAGAATTAGCTGTATACGAGTGCGGTTAGATTCTGCAGAATCAGCTGTGTACGAGCGGGGTTAGATTCTGCGAATCAGCTGCGACTGTGATACTGCCTCAGTTGATGAATGAAGAGAATTGTGGCTCCACATTGAAGGAAGGCAATTTACCTCAGGGTGCCTGACACATGGAATGGCCAAGACACAGAAGGAGGCTATTCAGCCTGTCATGTCCATGCTAGCCTCTGCAAGAGCTGGTCTCACCTCTTCCCTTTTGTTCTTCAATTACTTTTCAGATAATTATTGAAAGCCAGAATTGAATCCACCTCTTGGGGGTTCGAATTGGAGTGGGGGAGAACGGTGAGGGGGGGCGGATGGACCTGTGGGAATCAGAGGGTTTTGGAGGGAAAAAACATTCACTAACATCGCTGCTACTTTTAAAAAGCACAGTAAGAAGTCTTACAACACCAGGTTAAAGTCCAACAGGTTTGTTTCAAACACGAGCTTTCGGAGCGCAGGTATATTCCAGAAACATTTATATAGACAAAGTCAGAGATGCCAGACGGCAGCACGGTGGCGCAGTGGGTTAGCACTGCAGCCTCACGGCGCCAAGGTCCAGGTTCGATCCCGGCTCTGGGTCACTGTCCGTGTGGAGTTTGCACATTCTCCCCGTGTTTGCGGGGTTTCACCCCCACAACCCAAAGATGTGCAGGGTAGGTGGATTGGCCACGCTAAATTGCCCCTTAATTGGAAAAAATGAATTGGGTACACTAAATTTATAAAAAAAAAAAAAAGAGATGCCAGACAATGCTTGGAATGCGAGCATTTGCAGGTAATCAAATCATTATAGATCCAGGGAGAGGGATAAAGGCGGTCTTCAGGACACGCGACAACGCAGAATTGCCGAGCAAAAACTTATAGCTAAGTTCCGCACGCATGAGTGCGGCCTCAACCGGGATCTTGGATTCATGTCGCATTACATTCACCCCCCACCATCTGGCCTGGACTTGCAAAATCCTACCAACTGTTCTGGCTTGAGACAATTCACACCTCTTTAACCTGGGGTTACCCCTATCTCTGGATCTGTAATGATTTGATTACCCGCAAATGCTCGCATTCCAAGCATTGTCCAGCATCTCTGACTTTGTCTATATAAATGTTTCTGGAATATACCTCTCCATTCACCTGAGGAAGGAGCTGCGCTCCGAAAGCTCGGTTTGAAACAAACCTGTTGGGCTTTAACCTGGTGTTGTAAGACTTCTTACTGTGCTCACCCCAGTCCAACGCCGGCATCTCCACATCACTTTTAAAAAGAAAGAAGGAGCATGATTTATACACCGCCTTGCGCAGCTTCAGGCCGTTTCGAAGCACTTCACTACCAATTAATTACTTTTCAAAGTGCTGTCTGTTGAAATGCCAGAAGCACAGCAGGAATTTGCATTCTGCAAAGTCTCAAACAGCAAAAAGAGCCAGTTAGTAAGTTCTGCTGATGCCTGTTAATAAATATCGGCCATTAAGTCATCTGGAAAATTTCCCTGCTCTTACTTTGTGTCGTGGGATCGTTTACAACAGACAAGGACACCGAGGTTTAATTTGTCAATGCAACACTCTCCCAGTCCTGCCCAGATTTCCTGCTTCAGGGCGCAATCTAACAGGGGGAGTGCGGTACCGACGTCCCACCAGCGAGACTGCGACCGGTGCCTAACGTCAATTAGGGCCGGTAATGATGCCCCATGGGCTTGACGGGAAGATGGTTTCCCCACCAGCTGATTCGCCGGGACCGTGCCCAGCAGCTTCCTGCTCACAAGGGGGAGCAGCTATTAAACCTTTCCCTCCGAGCAAACCCCAGCGCGCAGCCATGCCACCACGCAGACCAGTCCCACGATTCGGAGATGCCGACTTGGCCAGACTGCGGTGGAGTTGAGACGGGTCACCTGTTCCTTCCAGGGGGTCGGAGGGTCAGCCACAGGTCAGACGGTGCCGCCTGGGAGATAGTGGCAGCGGCTGTCAGCGCAAGGACAGTGACCAAGGGGACTGCCACCCAGTGCCGTAAGACTTTCACCGGGTAGCATGGGTGAGTTGGTATCAGCCCCCTGGCACCGGTCCTCCCTGCCACCCCATGCCCCCTCAACAAGCCAGTGGTTGGCATTGCCCCCTCCAGCACAATACTGCACCCAATACTGTGCCCAAGCACGCCCTGGCACCCACCACCACAACTCACCCACGCCCAGCGGAGATGGCCAGGTCCATCCCCCTGTACCACACAGTTACTGATGTACATCAGGTGGAGGCAGGAACCCCCCCCCGGGGCCAGACAGCAGTCGGAGGGCTGCTGGATCCGAGGACCCAGCTGGGTCCCAGCTGATGCTGAGCCTCTGGAACAGGTTTGCCCGGCGCTGAAGGAGACGTTAGGGTGCGGCCGGGATATTCAGAGGGAGATGTCAGCGACACTCCAGTGGGTCCATGGTTGTTTGGAGGAGTCCCAGAGGCTAAGGTGAAGGAGATGGCGGCGGCAATGTGCGACATCGAGGCCAACACTGTTGGGGTGGCGACCGGAGGGGAGAGCTTGGTGCACGATGTCGGCAGCGTGAGTGAAGGTGTCCAAGGTGTGGCGCAGTTGGTGCCATGGCTGAGGGTCTTGACAACAGTTCCAGTCGCTGGGACATGTCCCTGATGCAAGTCGGATATTGCCGAGACGCTGCGGAGCATGGCCCGGCCACAAGGGGGCATCGCTGAGGGCGTTGACACCATGATGCAGACAATGGGGAGCCGAAAGGACTGGCAGAGTCAGGTGACACAGGGCCCCTCCATCCCAAAGTTCCTCAGGGCCCTCCGGGCACCGTCCGGGAAGAGGGAGTAACGGAGCAGTCACCAGCTCTCTCGAGTCCCCCCGATCCTGACAAAGGTGGAAGGGGGGTGGGGGAACGGTTGGGAGAGGACAGGTGCGTTGGGAGGGGGAGGATAGGTGAGGGGGTGGGGGGGGGGGGTGGAATGACAGATGAAGCCAGATCCTATGAGACACGGGCGAGGATGGGGGCTTCCCTGGCCCGCCGGCATTCCGGACCCTCACCATTGCTGCCTGTCCTCCATCCTTTGGCTGCTCCCCCGGGGTCTCCCTGGCCTCGTCATCCACCCCTCCTGGCCAGGCCCCTCCTCCTGAGATGAGGCCGCATGGCCCTCCTCCTCCTCCAACTGGTCGCCTGGCTGCTGTGCCATGTAGTGGAGGGCAGAGCAGTCCCCCACAGAGAGGGAGACCCTCTGGGGAGGGGGTGGGGGGAGAGGTGTACTGCAGGACACCTCCAGAATGGTCAAGGCATCAGAACGGCATTTGGGCAGTCTGATGTGCCTCTCAATGACAGCCTGGGTGGCCACATGGGCCATGTTAGATCAGGTCTCTGCATCGGTCTCCGGCCTCTGGAGTGGCGTCACTGGCCAGGACCTCAGCTGGTACCCCTTACCCCCCCAAGACCCAGCCCGTCATCCTGTGGGTCTCCGAGTGTCCCAGGATGTAGCTGTCCGGAACACTCCCTGGGGACCGTGCACACACCTGCATGATCCGGAGGTGGTGGTCACACATGAGCTGGATATCGGGGAGTGGAACCCCTTCCAGTTAATGAAGGGCACTCCCTGTTGCCCTGGCATGCGCAAGGCGGTATGGGCACCATTTATTACCCCTGGACAGGGGCATCGCGGTGATGGAGGAGATTCTTGGTGCCCGGGCACCTTGAAGGGTTTGGTCCAGGTCAATGTTTATGTGTTGGCTGGGCAAACAGGACATCCGTGACCCCGGGAATGCCACACAGGACCCGCTCGCACCCTGGAATGAACCCGAAGCATAAAAGTTCAGAGCTGTGATGACCTTGACGGCCACCGGGGGCAGATCCTCCTCCTCCTCCATGTGGTGCCATGTCCGCAAGGCCAGGGCACTGGTGCTGCACCGTCCTCTAGTGAGGCGGAGCTCCTGCGGCACTGCTCTCCGACATCTCCGCCAGCGACCGGCGACACCGTACACTTTGGGCCATTGCTGGCCTACCCCTCTGGGTCCCTCCCCAGCATGATGGGCAGGCGGGTCCTTAGGGTGTGGGCTGTGCCTCGGGCCTCTGTCAATGATGCCGCATGGTATCGGTGAGGAATTGGCGAAGGTGAGAAACCGACAATTGTTACCGCTCCAGCCTCCCAGGCCCCCCACCCTTACATTTCCCCCCCTTCTCTCAGGGGGCCATCCAACAGGTCAGCTATGCTGGCGGAACCTGCCCTGCACACGCACCCCTGACCACAGCAGTGACCGCTGGGTGCCAGACCCAGACCCAGATCCCTGACCCCAGACCCAGACCCAAATCTCTGACCCCTGACCCCAAACCCGGACCCCAAATCCAGACCCCAGACCGGATACCAGACCCAGACCCTGGACCCGGACCCCAGACCCAAACCACTGACCTCTGACCCCAAGCCCGGACCGAGACCCCAGACCCTGGACCGGACCCCAGACCCAAACCACTGACCCTGATCCCCTAACCCCAGACCTGGATCCCAGACCCAGACCCCTGACACCTGACCCCGGACCCAGACCCAAACCTCTGACCCCTGACCCCAAACCCGGACCCCAAACCCGGACCCAGACCCTGGACCCGGACCCCAGACCCAAACCCTGACCCCCAATCCGGACCCAGACCCAAACCCCTGACCCCCAATCCCGGACCCAGACCCAAACCCTGACCCCCAATCCCGGACCCAGACCCAAACCCCTGACCCCCAATCCCGGACCCAGACCCAAACCCCTGACCCCCAATCCCGGACCCAGACCAAACCCCTGACCCCGACCCGAAACCCGGACCCCAGACCCAGCCCGGACCGTATCCCAGACCCAGACCCCTGACCCAGACCCAAACCTCTGACCCCTGACCCCAAACCCGGACCCCAAACCCGGACCCCAGACCCCAGACCCAGACCCCAGACCCGGACCCCAGACCCAAACCCCTGACCCCTGACCCCAATCCCGGACCCAGACCCAAACCTCTGGCCCCAAACCCGGATCCCAAACCCGGACCCCAGACCCAGACCCCGGACCTGGACCCCAGACCCAAACCCCTGACCCCGTACCCAGACCCCGTACCCAGACCCCGTACCCGTACCCAGACCCCGTACCCATACCCCTGACCCCAGACCCGGACCCAGACCCCGGACGTACCCAGACCCAGACCCCTGACCCCGGACCCAAACCCCTGACCCCGGACCCAGACCCCCCCCGTACCCGGACCCAGACCCAAACCCCTGACCCCGGACCCAGACCCGGACCTGGACCCCAGACCCAAACCCCTGACCCGGACCCAGACCCGGACCCAGACCCGGACCCGGACCCAGACCCAAACCCCTGACCCCAGACCCAAACCCCTGACCCCGGACCCAGACCCCGTACCCAGACCCGGACCCGGACCCCGGACCGGACCCAGACCCAAACCCCTGACCCCGGACCGAAACCCCTGACCCCGTACCCAGACCCCGTACCCAGACCCCGTACCCAGACCCAGACCCAAACCCCTGACCCCGGACCCAGACCCCGGACCCAGACCCCGTACCCAGACCCCGGACCCAGACCCCGGACCGGACCCAGACCCAAACCCCTGACCCCGGACCCGGACCCCAGACCCAAACCCCTGACCCCGGACCCAGACCCCGTACCCAGGCCCCGTACCCAGACCCCGGACCCAGACCCGGACCCAGACCCCGGTCCCAGACCCAGTACCCAGACCCCGTACCCAGACCCGGACCCAGACCCCGTACCCAGACCCCGTACCCGGACCCAGACCCAAACCCCTGACCCCGGACCCCTGACCCAGACCCAAACCCCGGACCCCTAACCCAATCCCGGACCCCTGACCCCAGACCAGGACCCAGACCCAAACCCCTGACCCCTGATCCCCTAACCCAGACCCAGACCCCAGACCCGGAGCCCAGACCCAGACCCCGGACCCCAGACCCGGAGCCCAGACCCGGAGCCCAGACCCGGACCCCAGACCCAGACCCCGGACCCCAGACCCAGACCCCGGACCCCAGACCCGGACCCCAGACCCCTAACCCAATCCCAGACCCCTGACCCCAGACCCCGGACCCGGACCCCAGACCCAAACCCCTGACCCCTGACCCCCTAACCCAGACCTAGATCCCAGACCCTGACCCCTACTGGGAGCATTACTTGGACCGGGCTCGGGTTCTCTCTGATCCACACACATGCACCCTCTGGTGGTGGGGATATTCCCAGTACTGGAAGCCAGCTCCTGGCTGTTTGATTGTTGGCTGCTGCCGCTGTGGTATTGGCACCTTCAGGGTTCAGGCAGAGTGTCCGTGCCTCACGGTCTGATTGGGTTTCCTGACAGTGAGATACCATGTCTACCCACGGGAATCCACCTGGGAATATTTGATTATTAAGCTTCCACATATCACACTAACCATGAATCTACAAGGAAACGGTATCATGCTGTATACCTACACACTATACAATATCAGTGCAAATGCATAACCACAACAGTGTAGATTCGCAAGGAAAACAAATACACTTTAAACAGGAGCCAAATCCAAAGGAGGTACCAGCATCCGAATCAGCCTGCCCGCCGCTCACTCCCCCTCTCACCGCTCTCTCCCCTCTCACCGCTCTCTCCCCCCTCCCACTGCTCTCTCTCCCCCTCTCACCGCTCTCTCTCCCCCTCTCACCGCTCTCTCCCCCTCCGCAGCTCCCAGCAGCAGACCAGCCGGAAGGTCACGCTGACGCAGAGCGTTGCAGAGCAAATAACGCCCCTTTCTGGACTCCCGCCACAGACAAAAGGGGCTGCAGCTGATAAACACTCAGCTTCCAAACATGAAACAGTCAACAGTATAGCAAGGTTACCAACATCCGGGCCAACGTGAACTTTCTCTCCTTCCAGCTCCCAGCCATAGGGCATGGTGGAAGGGCGAGTGAATGCCCCTTTCCAGATTCCAGACCACAGACCAAAGGGGCTGTGGCTAAAAAACACTCAGCCTCCAGGCAAAAAACAGTAAACAGTCAACAATATAGTGAAGCCACCAGCATCCAAGTCAATTCGTACTCTCTCCCTTTCCTCCAGGTCCCAGCTACAGCGCATGGTGGAAGAGCAAGTGGACACCTCTTTCTGAATTCTAAACCCTAGACAAAAGGGGCTGCGGCTAGCAAACACACAGCCTCCAGACATTAAACATTAAACATCCAGCAACATAACGAAGTCACCAGCATCCACGTCAACACGTGCTCTCTTCCCTCCTTGCAGCTCCCAGGGCATGGTGGAAGAGCAAGTGAACATCCCTTTCCAGATTCAAAACTGCAGACAAATGGGGCTGCGGCTAACAAACTCACAGCCTCCAGATGTTAGACATTAATAGTCAACAATATAACAAAGTTACCAGCATTTGAGCCAACCCGCACTTTCTGCCATTCCTGGAGCTCCCAACCGCAAAGCATGGCGGCGGAAGAACACTCCTTTCTGGATTCCAGACCGCAGACAAAAGGGGCTGCAGCTAACAAACACACAGCCTCCAGACATCAAACAGTACACAGCCAATAGTGTAACAACGCTACCAGCATCCAAGCCAACTTGTACTCTCTCCTTACAGCAGCTAAGCTATACGAGTCTGCCACCACTATCACAGACTTCAGCAGCAAGAGTGTAGAAGATTGCATGCCAAAGAAAGTAGCATGGATGTTCCCCGACTGGGAACTATGGTTTAATCGGGAGATTTACTCCCTACTGAAGGCTAGATCTGATGCGTTCAAGACAAGCGACCCAGACCTATACAAGAAATACAACAATAGCTAAATAGGTGTGCTGAAGGGCGCCTATGTGATCGCTCACTGGGGAGCCGGTTATATCACGGGAGGCCATTCTATAGGGGGTCCGATCCATTAACGATAAGGAAATTGGTGTAATAATTGACTATTGGTGAGATCCAGAACCCACCAATGGGAGCGGGCTGATTAGATCGGAAACTGATAGCCGCCTGCGGTGGACCCCGATTTCGGCCTCTCCCACGAACTAACGGGCTCGCACGGATCTGTGCCGGGCGCAACACAGTCATTAGATCGGACCTCAAGTTTTTGAATCACATGTATTTATGCCTTGACAGTTTAAAAAAATCCTGCAAATGCATAGATATTAAAAGCTTCAAATTCATGAAAGAGGACAAAGAATCAATGATAAAGAATTATGAGGGATAGAATTAATCTCCACTCGGAGAGGCAAGGGTTAATCAAGGATAGTCAGCATGGATTTGTCAGAGGGAGATCATGTCTAAAATTTGATAGAATTTTTTACGGAGGTGACCGCGTGTGTAGATGAGGGAAGTGCGATTGATGTAGTCTATATGGACTTCAGTAAAGCTTTAGACAAGGTCCCCCGCATGGGAGACTGAACAAGGAGCCCATGGGATCCAGGGCAATTTGGAAAACTGGATCTCAAATTGGCTCAGTGGTAGGAAGCAGAGGGTGATGGTCAGTGGTTGTTTTTGTGACTGGAAGCCTGTGCCCAGTGGGGTCCCTGACCGGGGTGGGTCTCTTGCTGTTTCTCGTGTACATTAATGATCTAGATGTAAACATGGGAGTTATGATCAGTAAGTTGCAGATGACAAGAAAATTGGTGGTGGGGTAAACAGCGAGGAGGACGATATAGACGGTCTGCTCAGATGGGCAGAACAGTGGCAAATGGAATTTAACCCTGGGAAGTGTGAGGTGATGCATTTTGGGAGGACTGACAAGGCAAAGGAATGAACGGTAGGACACTAGGACGTACAGAGGACCAACGGGACCTTGGGAAACATGTCCAAAGACCCCTGAAGGCAGCAGGGGAGGTAGGTAAGGTGGTTAAGAAGATGTATGGGATATTTGCCTTTATTAGCTGAGGCACAGAATATAAGTGAAGGAGGAGGTTATGATGGATCTGCATAAAGCACTCATTGGGCTGGAGTACTGGGTCAGGTTTAGTTGCCCCGCACAATAGGAAGGATGTGATTGTACTGGAGAGGGTGCAGAGGAGATTCACCAGGATGCTATCTGGACTGGAGAGTTTCAGCTATGAAGAGAGGCCGAGGTTGTTTCCCTTAGAGCAGAGAAGTTGAGGAGGCGACCTGGTTTGAGTTGTACAATATAATCAGGAACATAGAAAGGGTACATAGGAAGGAATGTTTCCCCTTAGTAGAGGGGTCAATAACTAGGGCATGGATTTAAGGTCAGGCCAGGAGATTTCCAGGGGATTTGAGCAAAAGCTTTTCACCCAGAGGGCGGTTGGAGTTTGAAACTCACTGACTGAAAGCGTGGTAGAGGTGGGAAGCCTCAAACTTAAGAAGCAGTCAGATGAGCACGTGAAATGCCAGAGCCTGGAAATCTCCGGGCTAAGCTCTGGAAAATGGGATCACAATAGGTAGGTGCTTGATGGCCAGTACAGCCGTAATGGGCGAAGGGCCTCTTTTGTGCTGTAAAACTCTACAACTGTAACTAAGGAAAGCTGTGAGATGAGAATACTGAGGGTATTAACATCAAAGCAGCTGATGGAATTGAGATGTGGATTGACCATGTTCCACCCTGAATGCAGGCTGGTGGAGGGAGGTGGAGGGGGGATGGGGGGTGTTACTAAATTACATTCTGCTGATGTTGTTTAGCTAACCAGAGCGTGCTGCCTTAGAAATAATTGGTTCTCAACTCACATTAACTAAAAGTGCACAAACGGCACCGTTTTGTGTTGTAACAGATTTGGCCGCTCTTTCAGCATCACCAACTGGACATGACAATGAACACTGACGACACAGACGTGCAGTATAGCCGATGGAATGACAATGCGCAGGAACAGGTCACCATTAGCATCTCTGCTACAGAAGCAACAGGCTGTAAAAGGTAAAACTAATTTCAAATAAAATTATTCCATAATCCACCATCTGCTCAGAAAGGAACAGTTTGTGGGTAGGGGGTAGGCTTGTTCCATCAAATGTGGGCGGTACGGTGACACAGTGGTTAGCCCTGTTGCCTCATGGCGCCGAGGTCTCAGGTTCGATCCTGGCTCTGGGTCACTGTCCGTGTGGAGTTTGACATTCTCTCCGTGTCAGTGTGGGTCTCGCCCCCACAACCCAAAAAGACGTGCGGGTAGGTGGATTGGCCAGGCAGAAACTTGGGGCGCGATTCTCCATATGGGGAGAAATCGTAAGGCTGGCGTCAATCCGGGCGGGTTTGACGCCAGCCCCCCCTTCCCGACCGGGAACCGATTCTGGTCCCGGTCGGGGCTAGCATGCCGACGCCGTAAACTCCGGCATCGCGGGCTTAACGAATTTCGTTAAGCCCGCTTGCCAGAGTTAGCGCCGGCTGACGCGTCATATGACGTCAGCCGCGCATGCGCGGATTGGAAGACTCCAACCCGCGCATGCGTGGATGACGTCATCGCGCATTGCGCGAAACCGCGCATGCGCGGGCCGGGATGCCCTTCAGCCGCCGCGAAGTGATACAGCGGGGCGGCGGAGGGACAAAGAGTGTGCGGGCATCGGGCCCGCTGCCCGCGATCGGTGGGCACCGATCGCGGGCCCATGGCACCCTTGGCACGGCCGTGGTACTGCCGTGTCAATCGGTGCCATGGTTTTAAAAATCGGGACTTTACGGCCGTTTTTACGAACGGCCAGACCAGGTGTGTTTGCCGTTCGTAAAAACAGCCGTAAAGGGCTGGGAACTCGGCCCATCCATCAGCTGAGAATCGCTGCCGGCCGTAAAAAAACGGCGGCAGCGATTCGTATCGGGAGTCGGGCGTGGGGGGGGGGGGGGGAGAACAGCGGGAGGGCGTCGGAACAGCGTGGCCGTAAAATTTTACGAGCCACGCTATTCTCCGCACCGTCGGGAGTGCGGTGAATCGCGCCCAATGTATTTAAAGTTCTCTACATTCATCACAGTGGGAACAGTTCGGTAGTGTATATTTTCAATGACAAAATACCTGATCTAAACTACAGGAACTTTTTACTCTTTCCCCAGAACCTGCCAGCACTTTAAGGGTTAGTTGTTGTAATGAGCTGCCTGTGTTCCTGTGTGCTGACAGCTATTCCTTCAACAGTCTTGCCAGTGCTTGTAATGATGATCTGATTCAAAGATTGAGCATCTTATTGTCCATTTCTCTTTTCAGGATATTTAATAAATTTGCACTGGAAAACTAGGCATCGTGATGAAAGTACTTGGAGGAATCGCTGTCTTTTGGATCATCTTCATCATCGGTTATGTGACAGGCTACTATGTCCACAAGTGCAAGTAGAAAGATTCAGCAGAAACCTGCAAGTTTCTGCATTGCTGTTGCCACATCTGCTACAAATTCTCTCCTCGTTCCAGTGTCTTTGCCACAGCAGCTCCATGACTCCTGTTTGAATATAATGAAAGAATCAATCGAAAATTCATCCATGGCGTAACTTACTGGAGTAAGCCATCGTCTGAATTTTGGACTCCAAATTTAATCCTGACATAGTTTGTTTTTCTTAAAGGGGACATTGTTCCCATGGGATTGTGTTGTGAGAGACAGGAGGCTATATCACTATTGGCAGCTCAGTGATATCGCTGCAATCACACCAATCAGCAGCACACAGGCCAACATTAATCATTTTTTTTTAAAAAAATCAAACAAAGCTACCTTCACTTTTTATTAAAGTAAATGCTGCAGATGCTGGAAATCTGAAATAAAGTCATAAAATGCTGAAAATACTCAGCAGGTCAGGCAATTCCATCAAATAGGCAGTATCTGCAGAGAGGGAAAGATCGAGTGAAGAGTCAATGACTCTTTGTCAGAACTGCTAAATGCTCTTTGACATGAACCGCTAATTGTTTCTGTCTCCTTGGGTGTTGCTTACTTGCTGAATATGATTTTCTGTTTATGTTCCATTGTAATTCTCTGAATGTGAGCCAAACAGACCCAGGTATCGGCTTGATTCCTGATCTCCGCAGTAAACTATCTCAATGATCTTGGGGTTGGTCAGGAAATGTTCCAACGCTGCTTCTCTCGGTCTCTACCCACTGTCACCCTCCTCCTCGAATGACCAAATGTGAAAACGTGTGGCTGAGGAGGCGATCAGCCAGAGATGTCCTCCAATGACATATGACCTGCAAATGAGCCGATGGGTAACCACATTGTTGTGGATGTGGGGTGTCAAGGATATGGATGTGGGGTGTCAGTAAGGATATGGATGTGGGGTGTCAGTAAGGTATATGGATGTGGGGTGTAAGGATATGGATGTGGGGTGTAAGGATATGGATGTGGGGTGTCAGTAAGGATATGGATGTGGGGTGTAAGGATATGGATGTGGGGTGTCAGTAAGGATATGGATGTGGGGTGTCAGTAAGGATATGGATCTGGGGTGTAAGGATATGGATGTGGGGTGTCAGTAAGGATATGGATGTGGGGTGTCAGTAAGGATATGGATGTGGGGTGTCAGTAAGGATATGGATGTGGGGTGTAAGGATATGGATGTGGGGTGTCAGTAAGGATATGGATGTGGGGTGTCAGTAAGGATATGGATGTGGGGTGTCAGTAAGGATATGGATGTGGGGTGTAAGGATATGGATGTGGGGTGTCAGTAAGGATATGGATGTGGGGTGTCGGTAAGGATATGGATGGGGTGTCAGTAAGGATATGGATGTGGGGTGTCAGTAAGGATATGTGGGGGTCGGTAAGGATATGGATGTGGGGTGTCAGTAAGGATAGATGTGGGGTGTCAGTAAGGATATGGATGTGGGGTGTAAGGATATGGATGTGGGGTGTCAGTAAGGATGGATGTGGGGTGTCAGTAAGGATATGGATGTGGGGTGTCAGTAAGGATATGGATGTGGGGTGTCAGTAAGGATATGGATGTGGGGTGTGGTAAGGATATGGATGTGGGGTGTAAGGATATGGATGTGGGGTGTCAGTAAGGATATGGATTGTGGGGTGTCAGTACGGATATGGATTGTGGGGTGTCAGTAAGGATATGGATGGTGGGATGTCAGTAAGGATATGGATGTGGGGTGTATAGGATATGGATGTGGGGTGTTACTGGATATGGATGTGGGGTGTCAGTAAGGATATGGATGTGGGGTGCTAAGGATTTGGATGTGGGTGTCAGTAAGGGATATGATGGGGTGTAAGGATATGGATGTGGGGCGTAAGGATATGGATGTGGGTGTCGTAAGGATATGGGATGTGGGGTGTCAAGTAAGGATATGGATGTGGGGTGCATAAGGATATGGATGTGGGGGTGTCAGTAAGGATATGGATGTGGGGTCAGTAAGGATATGGATGTGGGGTGTCAGTAAGGATATGGATGTGGGGTGTCAGTAGGATATGGATGTGGGGTGTCAGTAAGGATATGGATGTGGGGTGTCAGTAAGGATATGGATGTGGGGTGTCAGTAAGGATATGGATCTGGGGCGTCAGTAAGGATATGGATGTGGGGTGTAAGGATATGGATGTGGGGTGTCAGTAAGGATATGGATGTGGGGTGTCAGTAAGGATATGGATGGGGTGTAAGGATATGGATGTGGGGTGTCAGTAAGGATATGGATGTGGGGTGTCAGTAAGGATATGGATGTGGGGGTCAGTAAGGATATGGATGTGGGGTGTAAGGATATGGATGTGGGGGTGTCAGTAAGGATATGGATGTGGGGTGTCAGTAAGGATATGGATGTGGGGTGTCAGGATATGGATGTGGGGTGTAAGGATATGGATGTGGGGTGTCAGTAAGGATATGGATGTGGGGTGTCAGGAAGGATATGGATGTGGGGTGTCAGTAAGGATATGGATCTGGGGTGTCAGGATATGGATGTGGGGTGTAAGGATATGGCGTGGGGTGTCAGTAAGGATATGGATGTGGGGTGTCAGGAAGGATATGGATGTGGGGTGTCAGTAAGGATATGGATGTGGGGTGTCAGTAAGGATATGGATGTGGGGTGTAAGGATATGGATGTGGGGGTCAGTAAGGATATGGATGTGGGGTGTAAGGATATGGATGTGGGGTGTCAGTAAGGATATGGATGTGGGGTGTCAGTAAGGATATGGATGTGGGGTGTCAGTAAGGATATGGATCTGGGGTGTCAGGATATGGATGTGGGGTGTAAGGATATGGATGTGGGGTGTCAGTAAGGATATGGATCTGGGGTGTAAGGATATGGATGTGGGGTGTCAGTAAGGATATGGATGTGGGGTGTCAGTAAGGATATGGATGTGGGGTGTCAGTAAGGATATGGATGTGGGGTGTCAGTAAGGATATGGATGTGGGGTGTCAGTAAGGATATGGATGTGGGGTGTCAGTAAGGATATGGATGTGGGGTGTAAGGATATGGATGTGGGGTGTAAGGATATGGATGTGGGGTGTCAGTAAGGATATGGATGTGGGGTGTAAGGATATGGATGTGGGGTGTAAGGATATGGATGTGGGGTGTCAGTAAGGATATGGATGTGGGGTGTCAGTAAGGATATGGATGTGGGGTGTAAGGATATGGATGTGGGGTGTCAGTAAGGATATGGATGTGGGGTGTAAGGATATGGATGTGGGGTGTCAGTAAGGATATGGATGTGGGGTGTCAGTAAGGATATGGATGTGGGGTGTCGGTAAGGATATGGATGTGGGGTGTCGGTAAGGATATGGATGTGGGGTGTCAGTAAGGATATGGATGTGGGGTGTCAGTAAGGATATGGATGTGGGGTGTAAGGATATGGATGTGGGGTGTCAGTAAGGATATGGATGTGGGGTGTAAGGATATGGATGTGGGGTGTCAGTAAGGATATGGATGTGGGGTGTCAGTAAGGATATGGATGTGGGGTGTCAGTAAGGATATGGATGTGGGGTGTCAGTAAGGATATGGATGTGGGTGTCGGTAAGGATATGGATGTGGGGTGTCAGTAAGGATATGGATGTGGGTGTCGGTAAGGATATGGATGTGGGGTGTCAGTAAGGATATGGATGTGGGGTGTAAGGATATGGATGTGGGGTGTCAGTAAGGATATGGATGTGGGGTGTCAGTAAGGATATGGATGTGGGGTGTCAGTAAGGATATGGATGTGGGGTGTAAGGATATGGATGTGGGGTGTCAGTAAGGATATGGATGTGGGGTGTCAGTAAGGATATGGATGTGGGGTGTCAGTAAGGATATGGATGTGGGGTGTAAGGATATGGATGTGGGGTGTCAGTAAGGATATGGATGTGGGGTGTAAGGATATGGATGTGGGGTGTAAGGATATGGATGTGGGGTGTCGGTAAGGATGGCCGTGTTCCTTCCCAAAAGAGGCACCAGTGAATCAGATGAGTTTTTAATTCCAGATTTTTATTGAATTCAAATTTCACCATCTGCCCTGTTGGGATTTGAACCCTCGTTCTCCGAGCATTTACCTGGGCCTCTCTATTACTAGTCTGGATTACTGATCAAATGCCAAGGCTGTTCCTATCTCGTTCAGTGCATGCAAATCTTCAACATCTGACCGTTCACAACACCAATCCATTCACAGATTGTTGAAAAGTCCTTTCCCATCCCCAAGTGCATCACTATCCCTGGCACGGGAGTGGGAAGGTGGAGGGTTAGCATTCAGATGATTGGTTAGAATAGTATCGCAGAAGGAAAACACGGTGGCGCAGTGGTTAGCATGGTTGCCTCATGGCGCTGAGGTCCCAGGTTCGATCCCGGCTCTGGGCCACTGTCCGTGTGGAGTTTGCACATTCTCCCCGTGTCTGCGTGGGTTTCGCCCCCACAACCCAAAGATGTGCAGGGTAGGTGGAGCTAAATTGCTCCTTAATTGGAAAAAATGAATTGGGTACTCTAAATTTAGTTTTAAAGAAAGAATAGTATCACCACTCCTCATTTGGCTGAGTGAAGGAATACACAGCCCAGTGAAGGAATACACAGCCCAGTGAAGGAATACACAGCCCAGTGAAGGAATACACAGCCCAGTGAAGGAATACACAGCCCAGTGAAGGGATACACGCCCAGTGAAGGAATACACCGCCCAGTGAAGGAATACACAGCCCAGTGAAGGAATACACAGCCCAGTGAAGGAATACACAGCCCAGTGAAGGAATACACAGCCCAGTGAAGGAATACACAGCCCAGTGAAGGAATACACCGCCCAGTGAAGGAATACACAGCCCAGTGAAGGAATACACCGCCCAGTGAAGGAATACACCCCAGTGTAGGAATACACCGCCCAGTGAAGGAATACACAGCCCAGTGAAGGAATACACAGCCCAGTAAAGGAATACACAGCCCAGTGAAGGAATACACCCCAGTGTAGGAATACACCGCCCAGTGAAGGAATACACGCCCAGTGAAGGAATACACAGCCCAGTGAAGGAATACACAGCCCAGTGAAGGAATACACAGCCCAGTGAAGGAATACACAGCCCAGTGAAGGAATACACAGCCCAGTGAAGGAATACACAGCCCAGTGAAGGAATACACAGCCCAGTGAAGGAATACACAGCCCAGTGAAGGAATACACAGCCCAGTGAAGGAATACACCACCCAGTGAAGGAATACACAGCCCAGTGAAGGAATACACGCCCAGTGAAGGAATACACAGCCCTGTGAAGGAATACATAGCCCAGTGAAGGAATACACAGCCCAGTGAAGGAATACACAGCCCAGTGAACGAATACACAGCCCAGTGAAGGAATACACCGCCAGGTGAAGGAATACACCGCCCAGTGAAGGAATACACAGCCCAGTGAAGGAATACACCGCCCAGTGAAGGAATACACCGCCCAGTGAAGGAATACACCGCCCAGTGTAGGAATACACCGCCCAGTGAAGGAATACACAGCCCAGTGAAGGAATACACAGCCCAGTGAAGGAATACACAGCCCATTGAAGGAATACAACGCCCAGTGAAGGAATACACAGCCCAGTGTAGGAATACACCGCCCAGTGAAGGAATACACCGCCCAGTGAAGGAATACACAGCCCAGTGAAGGAATACACAGCCCAGTGAAGGAATACACCGCCCAGTGAAGGAATACACAGCCCAGTGAAGGAATACACCACCCAGTGAAGGAATACACAGCCCAGTGAAGGAATACACAGCCCAGTGAAGGAATACACCGCCCAGTGAAGGAATACACCGCCCAGTGAAGGAATACACCGCCCAGTGAAGGAATACACCACCCAGTGAAGGAATACGCCGCCCAGTGAAGGAATACACAGCCCAGTGAAGGAATACACGCCCAGTGAAGGAATACACAGCCCAGTGAAGGAATACACCGCCCAGTGAAGGAATACACAGCCCAGTGAAGGAATACACCGCCCAGTGAAGGAATACACAGCCCAGTGAAGGAATACACAGCCCAGTGAAGGAATACACAGCCCAGTGAAGGAATACACCGCCCAGTGAAGGAATACACCGCCCAGTGAAGGAATACACCGCCCAGTGAAGGAATACACCGCCCAGTGTAGGAATACACAGCCCAGTGAAGGAATACACAGCCCAGTGAAGGAATACACCGCCCAGTGAAGGAATACACTGCCCAGTGAAGGAATACCCCCCAGTGTAGGAATACACCGCCCAGTGAAGGAATACACAGCTCAGTGAAGGAATACACAGCTCAGTGAAGGAATACACAGCTCAGTGAAGGAATACACAGCCCAGTGAAGGAATACACAGCCCAGTGTAGGAATACACTGCCCAGTGAAGGAATACACAGCTCAGTGAAGGAATACACCGCCCAGTGAAGGAATAACAGCCCAGTGTAGGAATACACTGCCCAGTGAAGGAATACACAGCCCAGTGAAGGAATACACCGCCCAGTGTAGGAATACACAGCCCAGTGAAGTGTAGGATGCTGTAATACAAATTTACAAATTGAATATTTGTTTTAACTGAAGAAAACATAACTGCAAAGTTATAAGGGTAGAGGGTCATTTTCCAATTCTTCACTTTTGGCGGGAAGCCTTAGCAGCTGGAGTTGTGTGTTGGAAACTCCAGTACCTCACCAGGTCATTTATTGATCATGTAATTTAAATGAATGACGGGGATAACATGTGCATTGCATCAGAGAGTGAAGCCTCTCACCTAAACCAAAAGCCCCCAAAACTATCCATCCTCTCTGAAGGATACATTGACATACGTATATGTAATATTGACATATTCGTATACATGTTTTATACAGTTATATACACATCTCTACACACTGATTGATGTAAGATTTAAGATTTGATTTTTCTAGACTCTGCTGACAGCGTGGAACCTCTCCAAGACTGGGACAGAAAACTGAGCCCCGACTTCATTGCCCCAAAACGTGTTGTGGCAAATTCTGTCAGATATTTTTGGAGCCAGAAGGAGGTTGTCCTACAGATAGTAAGCCATGTTTGAATAGAATAATTATTAAAATTGGATCCCTCTCAACAGTACACACCTCACCTATTTCAAATGGCCAGTTGACAGGCTCGGCTCTGGTGTGTAGTGTCACTGTCAATAAGGCTGTTGTTGTATTATTCAATCATGAAATTTGACAGTAAACAGTTTTCGACTTGTGCATTGAACATCTTTCTGACTTTTCATTTGCATGTATATATTTGATTCTATGTTGAAGTCTGCATTGAAACGTCATTTTTCTGTCTTGCTGACAATTCCCAGTGTGATTATAGGCCCCAGATAGCGAAGTTTGAAAGGGTGGGATTTGTTTAGCTGCTCTCATTGTGATGATTAGATTGGACCATGGTGACCAAGTCAGGAGAGAACCATCTTCAGGGGATCTGGTCATTGACCCATGTTTATTTATTCAGTGCTAAAAGACCCACATTTACTTATAAGTCAAACCGTTCATTGCTGGGTCTGTCTAAGAGACCTGTCTGCAACATCTCCAGTACACTGTAGGTGTAGTAACCAAAACAAGCTATTGTTTGTAATCTGATTCATGGGTGTGAGGCAGTGAGGCTTCCATTTCCATTGCTGTGAAGGTCAGCGCTTATCAGGCTTTGCGTGATTACTAATGAACAGGAACCTGCAGTCTCCCAGACTCCATTCAATACCTTGTGTAGGGGGATGGTCCAGCGGTCCAGGAACAAGCTTCCTGCTCAGGGTTGGGTGGAGTGTGTGGGGGCAGGGGTGTGGCAATGTTGATTTATTCCCTTGGCTGATTAACAATACCTTTCCTGTTAGTTGGGTGATAAGAGGAAATGTGGACTGAGGTTAAAGCATTGTCATAGAATGGGCAGGGAGAGAGTGAATACTTGAAGGCTCCTAAGGTTGGGTATCTGGTATGTTTAAAGCAATGTAGCCACCTAAAGGTAATTGACCATATATTGGGAAATGTTGGTTGCAAGCCGTTAATACATTCAATGTATACTTCAGTGTATTTCTTTGCAAAGATCATAATAAAGGTCCCTGGTAAAATCCTGTGTCTGGCAAATCAACTTGGAAGCTGGAGCCTGTGTGATTAAGTAATGGAACACATCTAGTTCCAAACCCCAAACCATCTGGAGGGAGAGAAAAGAGCTAACGTTTCGAGTCCGATGACCCTTTTTCCAATGTGATGCCTAAAGTAGAAGTAGAACAGAGTGATGGTGAGATTTGTTCTCCTGTTCACTATTCGTTGGCTTGCACCAATGGACAGAGTACAGCATATTTCCTGAGGGGACTCAGAGGAGGGACGGTTTGATTGATGAAGCCACTGGCAACGCCAACCATATGGTTCATGCTGGCAATAGGTGGCATTTGGGAAAATGGCACAGCTCCACATCTGTTCATCTGCTGATCTAGATTTGTTTGCAGAATGGTTGCCAGAGAGGTGAACTGCTGGCTGTGACTGTGGAGGGAGAGGTAACCGACCAATTGGATTCAATCTGTCTCTGATGTTTTATTACTAAAAACAGATGCACCAAATAAACCACTTGTTGAAACATTCTGATCATCTATTTCTATCATATGAAAAATATTATTTGATTTCAGAGGGAATTTTAAAAAATATTCTGATTCATTGAAGCAGAAATCAAGAGGAAAATCCTAGTTTATCTCATGATTTGATCTCTTTAGGATTCTACACAGAACAATCCAATTTCCCACGACACCAGGATTACATACACTTACCTTGTGCTTGAACAGGAACCTATGACCAAGGAGACTGATTTTCAAAGCATCTAGAGCAGGGAAGAGGATTGTGGGATGAGAATTCAATCGCTCCCTCTCTTCTTTTGTGTTCCCAAATGAAAGGACAAATATTTCTCTTTCAAATTTGAGGACTTTAAGGAAAAGGGGTTTTGGCGAGTTCCAAAGAACGGCCTGAAAAACTGACTATGAATTGAAAATAAATGCCAGTCGATCGGTTTATGGCCCTTGCCTCTGAGGCACAAAGTTCCTGGTTCGAGTCCCACTCAGGACTGGTGCACAAAATAAAATCAAAGGTGACATTCAACACAAGCTTCATCGCAATGGATTGACATTGTATTTTGTTAGTGAAGCCTTGTCAGCCCTCAACAAAGGTTAAGATACTGAACCAGGCGGATAATGTTTTTAAGTTTCAAGACTTCAGAAAAAATTTGGTCCATGAGTGACAATATAAGAACTTGGACTTTGTTATTTTATAAACAAAAGTATATTAACACAAAATAAAAAAACAATATTTAAACTTTCAAACGTCACAGTTCTAGATTCGATTTAGATTGAGATTTATTATCACGTGTACCAAGGTACAGTGGAAAGTATTGTTCTGCATTCTAACACTATCGTTCGAACAGTCACAGATTATATGCAGTTTCTTAACCTTAACACAGAAGCTCCGATGAGACAACACTTGGCATTAAAACACAGCTCTCGTTCCACTTGTGCATCCAGGCAGAAGCAGCACTTTCACTCAGAAAGCAATCTTTCTTCTGTAGAACATCTCTTTCAAATCCTTTTTCAAAGCTTTCTATCATTGTGGCCGTGGCATGACCCGTTCCATGGCTGCTCACATCTCACAGGCTTCATGACCTGGCTGGCTGCTTTCCACTTCCAGGCTTCCTGACCTGTCTTTTTGGCTGCCTATTTGCTTCTGCCTTTGTTCCCAATAAGATTTGTCTCTCTCTCACTCTAAGCTCCGTACAGTCCTTCAAAAAAAGCTTCTCTCTGCCCCCCCCCCCCCCCCCCCCTCCAAGGTGGTCAAACTTGAAACGATTCTCGCTGTTGGGCTGATAGCCCACTCCCGTTTAAATAAAAGGACAGAGCTATGCCGTTCATAGGCAACCTATCTTCCATTTATAGATCAGTAGGCCATCAGACTCTGTTAATGGGATAATGGCTGGTCATGTAGGAATGTCCTGAAAGACAATGGGTCTTGGTGAATCACTTTATGCCTTCCCTGACGAGTTGAAGTATGAATGGGAACATGTGACTCAGCCAGATATGGCGTATCCCTCTGTGTTCAGACTAACTGTATTTTCCTTCAATCTGTTTAAACCTTAAGTTGTCTGCTTTATTTTGGCCACCCATTTCCGAACCCAAATTTCTAATATCGCCCTATCATAACAATTTCCTACCATTCTGAGTTTAGCAATTATGTAACAATGTATATACAGACTTCCTACAATATAAAGGGTGAAAGAAGTTTAGAATACTCCTACAGGAAGTCTCGAGTCAAAGATGGTCAGGTTAGATGGGATTACAAGGATAGGGCGGGGGGAAGTGAGCCGAGGCAGTGTGCTCTTCAGGGATCGGTGCAGACTCTATGGGCCGAATGGCCTTCTTCTGCACTGTGGGATGTTGATGAACAGCAACTGGATCAATTGCAAATTTTGGAACTGAGATTGAGATGAATTACTGAGGGGTATAGAGCAAAGCTGGAAATGTCACAGATCTGCCATGATTGAATGGTGGAATCAGCTGAGAGGCTAACTGGCCTCCTCTGACCCTAATGCTCACCTTGATGACCACAAAATTGACACTCAAAAATATCTCACTTTGCAACAGCACATTAAAGATCTCTTGTCAATGCCTCAATTAACAATGATCGGCAGAAGGATGGGACTTGAGTTTGAAACAAGATCTGGACAGGACTTTAACAGTTAAAAAAAGGTTCTAGGTTGACGAGGTCACCAGATGTTGTTCCCCTAAAACATGATTTCAGGGTTCTTGTGTTTACTGATTCTCTGTCTCACCATTTCTGCGGCTGTATTTGACAAAATTGATGTTTTTTTCCAGTTTCTAACTCTCTCTTGGAGATGTTTTGATGGGAGGGGCACAATATTACCTGGGTGGGTGGTTTGAGATGTGTAAATATTCCCAGTGAGTTTCCATGGAGAAAGTGAACATTTCTGGGCATTCCAGGGAATCTGTTTGGATATTTCCAGGAAGGTGTTGGGACTTTGTGAATTATTTGAATGAAGTTAAATTATTGCCATGTGAAGTAATTTGGCATCACGGAATCCCTACAGCCCATTGCGTTACACCAATTCTCGAAAGGGAACTCTACCTAGGCTCACTTCCCCCCCCTGGGTGGGATTCTCCACCGACAGGATTCTCCGTTTTGCCGGCGCCCGGGGGTTTCCCGACTGCGTGGGGCTGCCCACAATGGGAAACCCCATAGACCAGCCGGCGTAACGGAGAATCCCACCGCGGGCTGGGGCAGAAAGGTGGCGTGGCGGGGCGGAGAATCCAGCCCCCTTTCCCCATAACCTTAAACCCCACCTAACCTTTGGTAATGAGGCAATTGATCATGGAAAATCACCTAACCTGCACATCTTTGGACTGTGGAGGAAACCGGAGCACCCGGAGGAAACCCACACAGACAAGGGGAGAACATTCAGACTCCTCACAGACAGTGACACAGCAGGGAATTGAACCTGGGACCCTGGAGCTGTGAGGCAGCAGTGCTAACCACTGTGCCACCCTTTAAGGCTGTGAGGTTCTGAGCAGTTTGGAGCTGGATTGCAACCAGCATGGCAATAGTATTGAGACAAACAGTGGAGGATGGGCATGGGCAGGGGAGGTGTGGGCAGGGACAGAGGAGGTGTGGGCAGGGGCAGGGGAGGTGTGGGCAGGGGCAAGGGATGTGTGGGTAGGGGCAGGGGAGGTGTAGGCAGGGGCAGGGGAGGTGTGGGCAGGGGCTGGGGAGGTGTGGGCAGGGGCTGGGGAGTGTGGGCAGGGTCAGAGGAGGTGTGGCAGGGACAGAGGAGATGTGGCAGGGACAGGGGAGGTGGGCAGGGACAGAGGAGATGTGGGCAGGGACAGGGGAGGTGTGGGCAGGGACAGAGGAGATGTGGGCAGGACAGGAGATGTGGGCAGGGTCAGGGCAGAGGGATGCTGGTTGGCTGGCAGTTTGAAAGGAGGTTTGGGATTACTGTGAGCTGTTGGCAGAGAGCAGTCAGCAGAGAGACTGGGAGAGAGAGAGACAAGGAGCAGGGACTGGGAGCAGAGAGCAGTCTGAGCAGGACTGGGAGCAGAGAGCATCTGCAGAGAGGTGGAGCAGGGACTGGGAGCAGATCCCGGGACTGGGAGCAGATCCCGGGACTGGGAGCAGATCCAGCCGGGAGCAGATCCCGGGACTGGGAGCAGATCCCGGGACTGGGAGCAGATCCAGGAGCCGGGAGCAGATCCCGGGACTGGGAGCAGATCCCGGGACACGGAGCAGATCCCGGGACAGGGACATGGCTCCCTGGAGTCTCTCCAGAAAGCTGGTGTGGGGGAGCCGGGAGGTGAAGGGCTGGAGCGGCCCGGAGCCGGTGGCGGAAGGTTGGGCGCAGGTCCCGGCGCGGGGCGCGCTGGAGCCTGGCGGCACCGGAGAATCGCGTCAGGACGAGCTGCGCGCTGCTGCCGCCGATCGCGCCGTGCCGGCCGCCGGCCCGAGCCCCGGGGGGCCGGAGACACTCGCTGCCCTGCCCGAGGACCGGCACCAACAGCGGCCCCAAGGAGAACCTGCCGCTGCTCAGCCTGCCCGGGAACGGCCGCCAGCGCGGCGCCGAGCGCAAGGTGCGGCGCAACAGCCAGGACGCCGAGCGGAAGGTTGGGCGCAGCAGCCCAGGAACAGGCGCAAGCGGTGCCCCCGGCTCCCCAGGGCAGGGCAGTGAGCACAGAGAGTGGGCAAACTTCAGGCAGCAGCCAGTGTGACAGTGCCAGCATGCGGAGGATGAGGAATTTACCCACGAGAGGATCATTGACTGGTTACTGGGGTTAACGCCTGTTTGTACCAAGAGCCCGGGACATCCAGAACCTCACCCTCAACAACACTGAGGAAGACACCTCCATAAAGATAGTGCATGGGGAGGACTGAGGCATTCCAGCCTCCATCCGGACCCATTCCCAAAGTCCTGACATTTTACATTCCCTCTCGGTGGACGACAACGCTTGAACCCGGAATGAAGATTAGGAACTGAGGGCCAAGTTGCCTCGTCACTTTGCCTGCGTTCACACAAATGAAGGGAAGCAAGTGGAGTACAAGGCACAACTTGTGTTTATGGAGCTGGTTTAACATTCTTCCCCCCTCCTGCCTCCTATCTCCCAAGGATTTTCACTGGAGGGTATCACACACAAAGATATTAACACACGTGTCTAAAAACTTGGCCAAAGACTGTCAGCCTCAGGAGAAGCGAAGCCCTGGAGGGAGAAGGAAGATGTTACGGTGTCTGGAACTTTATCTTTTGCTAATATGCAGATGTGGAACAAAACTATCTACTGGCATGTTCCCGAGAACACTTATCTACCTTCCTATTAACCAGTACAGTTCCGCTTCCACCGTGAACTATGACTGAGCAGATTCTAGAAATGCTGCTCACCTATTCATATCAGAATCACACACTGGAATTTCTCCAGGTCGATCCACACCATGAAACTGCACGGAAAGGGTAAAATATCCAATGTTACGGGTGGGTGTGTTGAAAAAGAATGTGAGATTGCTGTTGTATTTTGCACTATCATAATTATTATGAATTGTACAATGATATGCCACACCAATGGATGTGAGTTCTGTACATTTGTCATTCGCCCCCCTCTATATATTCGGAATAGGAAACAAATGAAAATTTTCATTTATTTTGTTTGTGAAAAGGATTTATGTTTGAGCATGATAACTGATTATATCTGTGTCTTTTAGTGCTAATCAGCTGCAGTTTAAATTGCAGTAAATCTGTTTTCAACTAATCTAATCACATCTGCTGCATTTTTTCTTCTGTCCAGCAGTGAATGTGATGTAACTGCAGTGGTTTTGTTTGGGGGGGGGGGGGGGGGGGGGGTGGGGGTGGGGGGGGGGGGAAGGATACTGAAAATGGAATCAAACAAATTGCCATCACTTCAAAATGTGTTACCACTTCTTAAAGTGATTGGAGTGAAGCTCTCCAGATACAGACCGGGGAGATCCAGCTTCACTCTGGATGTGCTCAGTGCGTTAATCCCATGCTGCTTGTTAATGGGAGTCCTGCCCACTTGGAGTGCGGGGGCGGGGTATTTTGAGGGGAGAGCCCGATTGCTGTCTGCCAACCCCCAGCTGGAAAAGTCTGTATTTGCTGCTCTAAGCCTCAGGAATTTATTCCTTTCCTCCAAAACTCACTGCGAAGTTTGCACATTGCGAGAGCTGATCACTAGTCACTGTAGTGTCACTGTTCCCCTAACACCCACAGCAAGTCAGTGGCTCATTATGGGGGAGAAATTGGTAAAGATGGAAAATTAATTATTCTATTTTGGGTTCGCATTGACGTTTTTATTCTGTATGTGGCACAATAACATTCAATCTGCAAAAGGAAAATTACATAAAGTGACCTGAAACTGTGATGTAACTAATGAGTCAGTTGTATATAATATTGTCCATATTCTTATGCTCTCTATCGAAATGGAATGTATAAATTAGTTGTCACCGTTTCCTGTTGGCTCAAATCTGCAGCAGTTTCTGTCTTGCTGCATTTGATATGGTTTTCAGAAAAGGAGAATATTAATCCGAGCAAATAAAATTTTCCACCTCGGAAATCCTTTGTGTTACTGTAATATTTATAATCTGAAGTTCATTGTTCATCAGTAGTCGGTGGAATTAATTTAAATGGTTCTTCCATGATTTGGGGATTCTCAGGAATGTTAACAAATTTGTCGCTGACGTTTACGCCTGGGAATGTGGGAACAGTTAGCATAGTCAAACCTGCCGCAGAGAAATATCATTTCATAGAATAGACTGAAGAACATAAATGACAACAAATGTGTTTTTGACCGTAAACAACACAAAAAACTCTGCTGGTAAGAGCTAAAACACAATAAGCGACATTAATGTACCAGATAGTTTTTTCAGTAAGACTAAGACTAGCTTTACATTCATTGATTTTGACTTTACCAGCAGCCCTGGTGGGATTTGAGCACACTCCCCTTTTCATTAACCTGCATCAGCTGGTTTAGACCAAGGACATTACAGTTAGCCATCATCCCATTGAGACAGCAATAATTATCGCTGAAAGAACAAACCTATTGCTACCAGCCTACAATTGAATAAGCTGCATCAATGGACTGGAGTACATTTCTAACTAAATACAGCCTTGAGTTCCTGGAAATAAGTGAATCATACGTTTCTAGACGACAGCCACTTGAGAAAGTGAATTAATTGAGCAGGAGGTACCAGCAAATTGATAAATTGATGATGAGGTAAGTTCCAGTGAGTTAATAAATGAACAAGCACACCGGGAAATTAATAAACTAATTGAGAAACCGGCACCAGTGAATGAATAAAACAGCCAACACTCGTCATTGAATAGGTTCAAAAGCCAGTAAGCCACCAGTAATTCAGGAAACTAATGAAACAATAGAATTAATCAATGTAGCAGGGCTGGGAGAAAACACTGTCCAATCAGAAATGAACACCAACTAACAGAATTCTGTGCACAAGGCAATTAATAAATTGATAGAGCAACAGATTTCAGTAAGTTATACCGGTTTTAAAAAATCACTTTTGACCTCTCGCCTCGGGTCCCCATGAATATTAATTGACTTTTGCCAGTATTGGGCCACTTCAGCTTTAAGAGCACTGTGAAAACTAATTTAAAAATTTTTTTAGAGTATCCAATTATTTTATTTCCCAATTAAAGGGCAATTACTGTGGCCAATCCACCTACCTGCACATCTTGGGTTGTGGGGTGAAACCCACGCAGACACGGGGAGTATGTGCAAACTCCACACGGACAGTGACCCAGAGCCGGGATCGAACCTGGGACCTCGGCGCCGTGAGGCAGCAGTGCTAACCACCCTATGAATACTAATAATGGTTGACCCTGCCAGTTGAGAGAGCAGTGGGTGGGTTGACCCTGCCAGTTGAGAGAGCAGTGGGTGGATTGACCCTGCCAGTTGAGAGAGCAGTGGGTGGGTTGACCCTGCAGTTGAGAGAGCAGTGGTGGGTTGACCCTGCCAGTTGAGAGAGCAGTGGGTGGGTTGACCTGCCAGTTGAGAGCAGTGGGTGGTTGACCCTGCCAGTTGAGAGAGCAGTGGGTGGGTTGACCCTGCCAGTTGAGAGCAGTGGGTGGGTTGACCCTGCCAGTTGAGAGAGCAGTGGGTGGGTTGACCCTGCCAGTTGAGAGAGCAGTGGGTGGGTTGACCCTGCCAGTTGAGAGAGCAGTGGGTGGGTTGACCCTGCCAGTTGAGAGAGCAGTGGGTGGGTTGACCCTGCCAGTTGAGAGAGCAGTGGGTGGGTTGACCCTGCCAGTTGAGAGAGCAGTGGGTGGGTTGACCCTGCCAGTTGAGAGAGCAGTGGGTGGGTTGACCCTGCCAGTTGAGAGAGCAGTGGGTGGGTTGACCCTGCCAGTTGAGAGAGCAGTGTGGGTTGACCCTGCCAGTTGAGAGCAGTGGGTGGGTTGACCCTGCCAGTTGAGAGAGCAGTGGGTGGTGACCCTGCAGTTGAGAGAGCAGTGGGTGGGTTGACCCTGCCAGTTGAGAGAGCAGTGGGTGGGTTGACCCTGCCAGTTGAGAGAGCAGTGGGTGGACCCTGCCAGTTGAGAGAGCAGTGGGTGGGTTGACAGAGATCAATATGGTATCAGCTCAATAACCATCGGTCAGCATCAGAGAAATCAAACAACAGCTGGTGGACAAAGTTCAAAATTTTCCAACTGAAAAGGGGGCAGGAGGTCAGGGAGAATCTCGCACAGAGCTGGCAATTCACGGATACCCTGGGCAGGATTTTTCCATAATTGGCAGGACGGGCAACTCTGGTGGGACGGAGTGGTGTGAACCACTCTGCTGTTGGGCCGCCCCAAAAGTGTGGAACACTCCACACCTTCAGGGGCTAGGCCCACCCCGGAGTGGTTTGCACCCCACCGGCCGGTGGGAAAGGGGCTTGGCGCCAGGCCAACCGGCACCGAAGGGCCTCTGCTGGCCGGCGCGAGTTGCCGCATGCGCAGGAGCGCCAGCGTGTGCTTGCATCATCCCCGCGCATGCGCAGAGGGCTTCGTTTCTGCACCAGGAATGGCGGACTGCTACAGCCGCCGGTGCGGAACAATAGAGTGCCCCAATGGCACAGGCCTGCCCGCGGATGGGTGGGCCCTGATCGTGGACCAGGCCACCGTGGGGGCACCTCCCGTGGTCAGATCCCCCCGCGCCCCCCCCCCCAAGAAACCCGGAGCCCGCCTGCACCGCCAGGTCCCGCCGGTAAGGGACCGACTCCAATTTACGCCTGCAGGACTTCGGCCCATCGCGGGCCGGAGAATTCGGGCAGCCCGGGGCCCATTGAGTCGCTCCGGACCCCGCCATTCTCCGAGGCGGGCGGCACGACTCACGCCGGGCCAATTTTTGGGGGGACGCAGAATTTGGAGGACGGCAGGGGTGGGATTCACGCCGACCCCCGGCGATTCTCCGACCCGGCGGGGGTTCAGAGAATCCCACCCCCTGAATCTTTGGCTGAAATCCCCCAAATTCTGTTTTAAACTCCCACATTTTCCAAAAGTTTACTTCATCATAACATTCGTAAAAGGATGTTATAAAACATTCCAACTCGAAAGTTACAGCAAATGCCATAAAATTGGACTTGACTCCATACTGTCTGTTCCACTTTGAAGGGCCTCCGTACAACCTCAAAAACAGGAATATAGAAAATGTGGGTCATACCCCCCACCCAATGGCACGCCGATCAGGGAACCTCGTACCAAAGTGATCCACCAGGGGACTACTGTTGGTCAGGGACCTCCAGTAAGGGAGAGAAATATTGGCAATGGAATTCAATACGTTTACAAGTCCCGGTGATGGGGATGGGGGACGGTAATCCATTCTTGATGTTTACATGAAAAGGTGCTAGAAAATTATATCAGCAAGAATGGGGGTGGCAAAAGCTTAACTACACAGAATAGCCATGATGTGGAGATGCCGGCGTTGGACTGGGGTGCACACTAAGAAGTCTTACAACACCAGGTTAAAATCCAACAGGTTTGTTTGAATCACTAGTTTTTGGAGCACTGCTCCTTCCTCAGGTGAAGAAGACAGAATAGATACAGTGGCACAGAGGTTAGCACTGCTGCCTCACAGCACCAGGGTACCAGGTTCGATTCCCAGCATGGGTCACTGTTAGCTTCTCTGCTGTTTGGATTTCACACCTTTTGTTCTGTCTGGGGACGGCAATTAACACTCTTTCCCTTAGTTTCTGTGGCTATAGACTGTAAGACATAGGAGCAGAATTAGACCACTTGGCCCATCGAGTCTGCTCCGCACCCTATTAGCACCCCTTCCCTTGGTTTCTGTGGCTATGACTCATCTTTCTCACTCCACAGTATAAATATCTCCCACTTTCTCAGTCTTACAGCTTTGATAAAGGGTCATCTAGACTCGAAACGTTAGCTTTCTCTCTCTCTACAGATGCTGCCAGACATGCTGATATTTTCCAGCATTTCCTCTTGGGTCACTGTCTGTATGGAGTTTGCACTTACTACCCGTGTCTGCGTGGATTTACTCCGGGTGCTCCAGTTTCTTCCCAAAGTCCAAAGACATGCCAGTTAGTTGAATTGGCCATGATCACTGTGTGGGGAGTGGGCCTAGGTTGGGTGCTCTTTTGGAAGGCTGGTGCAGACTCGATGGACTGAATGGTCTCCTTCTGCATTGTAGGAATTCTATGATTCTAGATTCCTTATCCGAAAGTAAGTTTAAAACAGAAAATGATGGAAATACTCAACAGGTCTGGCAGCATCTGTGGGGAGAGAACGAGGGCGTGATTCAACGCCTGACTTGGTGTTGGGAGGAGCCATTGACCTTTCACGAGATTTGCGACGTTTGAAACGTCTTATCAATGGAATCTTGCGAGGCTTCGCGATCTGGATCTTACTCCTCTGGGCGAGATCCAGGTGTACATATTTTTAATAAATGCAAATTATTGCAAATATGTGCTAACCGGATTCATCTGAAACCCAGGATTCACCGGCTTCACCAGCAAAGCCTCAACCAGGCGCCGTTTGGTACTGGTGCACCCGGGGGGTTGGGGCCTAGCCAGGGTGGTACCCTAGTACTCACCCTGGCACCTGGGCACCCAATCCCTGGTATAGGTAATCTGGCACCTGGACACCTTGGCGCTGCCTGGCTGCCTGGGTAGCACTGCCAGGGTGACAGGGCATTGCCAGGGTGCCCAGGTTGACAGTGCCATGGTGCCCAGGTGCCAGGTTACCTATACCAGGGATAGGACCCGGGGGAGCCTTGCCCATACGAGGTAGGGTGAGGATGGGGGCTCGAGAACCCCGGAAGAGGTATAATTGGTTGGGGGGGGGGGGGGGGGGGGGAGTGGAGTCTGGAGACCGCGTTGAGTGCACTGAAGAGGGGGGTCGATAGATCAGGGTTGCTTTTAAAAATGGTGCCCCGAACTGTGATAAGTCTTCCGGAAATGACTTAAAGTGTGGTCCTGATGGGGAGACCATTGCTGAGACCAGGAAAAGCACAAAGTGCCGCTGAATAGTGGGGTCTTTCTCAGCTGCTGCAGGTGCTGGGAAACACCCTGCCTAAACCTGCCATTCAGCCATCTCAAATCCGCCTAATTGTGGCCAGAGTTAACGTTTCAGGTCATTCTGATGAAAGGTCACAGATCTGAAACCATGTATCCTCCTACAGACACTGCCTGATCTGCTGAGGATTTCCAGAAGTTTCTGTTGTATTTCAGAGTTCCAGCATCTGCAATATTGTCTTTGGTGTTAAAGTTCAGGTGAGAATTGTTTTCAATTCAGAATGATAAATTGTTTTCAAGTCTATAGTTATTCAAAGTTTATTGTCAAAAACACTATGAAATGAGTGATTTATGAGACCATTATGAATGACTCCAGTGTTTGAGATGTAGATTGCATTGATCTCAGGGTCTTCTACACAATATACCATTACAATCTTTTCCATTTTCCTGTTGAATGGAGTACAATTCTATGGAAAGATTGAATGAGATAGGCTTTATGCCACAAAGCAGTGACTCTGAAATCCTCTCAGTTTATTACTGCCAATCGGAACTCCAGATTCACACCCTGGCTGAATAGGGTTCCAAAAATGGAAACAGTCAACAAGCCAACAATTTTTCTTCAGATTTCTCACAAACAAGAAGATATTCTCAAGGTGCCTAATATTAGGGTAACATGTAGATGCCAATCAAGGACTGAAATGAAAAATGGGGAGAATTCATAGTCTCGCAGAAGAATCCGCCGTAGCCTGAATCAGAGAATTTACAGTTCAGAAGGAGGCCATCAGCCCATCTGGCCCTTGGAAAGAGCATCCCACTTAAGCCCACGCCTCCACCTCATCCCAGTAACCCACCTAACCTTTTGGACACTCAGGGCAATTAGAATGGGCCAATCCACCTAACCTGCACATCTTTGGGCTGTGGCAGGAAACCAGATCACCACCACAGTGCCAGGGACCCGGGTTCAATTCCCGGCTTGGGTCACTGTCTGTGCGGAGTCTGCACGTTCTCCCCGTGTCTGCGTGGGTTTCCTCCGGATGCTCCGGTTTCATCCCACAAGGTCGGTAATTTGGACATTCCGAATTCTCCCTCTGTGTACCTGAACAGGCGCCGGAATCTGGCGACTAGGGGCTTTTCACAGTAACTTTATTGCAACTGTTTATGTCAGCCTACTTGTGACAATAATAAAGATTGTTATGATTATTATAACCACTCACTGTGTAGAATAAGATTTCTTCCGGCTCCATTGTCAATCACCTTCAATCTGTGCCCTCTGATTACCAACTCTTCTACCACCGGAATTAGCTCTGCCTAATTTACTTTATTCAAGCCCTTCATGATTTTGAACACCCACTGGCTAATCTTTACCACTCTTAACCTTCTCTGCTAAAAGGAGAATAATCCCAGATTCTGCAGCCTCCCCAAATGAGTGAAATCCCTCCCGGGTAGGATTCGACTAAATACCCTCCGCATCCTCTCCAAGGACTTGACTTCCCTCCTAAATTGTGGTGCTTGGAATTGAAGCAATATTCCAACTGAGGCCTAACCAGTGTTTTATAATAATAATCTTTATTATTGTCACAAGTAGGCTTACATTAACAGTGCAATGAAGTTACTGTGAAAAGCCCCTAGTCGCCACATTCCGGCGCCTGTTCGGGTAGACAGAGGGAGAATTCAGAATGTCCAACTCACCTAACAAGCACGTCTTTCAGGACTCGTGGGAGGAAACTGGAGCACCCGGAGGAAACCCACGCAGACACTGGGAGAACGTGCAGACTCCATACAGACAGTGACCCAAGATGGGAATCGAACCTGGGACCCTGATGCTGTGAAGTAACAGTGCTAACCACTGTGCTACCGTGTTTGATAAAGATTTATCATAAATTCCTTCCTTTTATACTCCACTCCTAAATTGACAAAACCCAGGAATTTTTAACAGCATTCTCAACTTGAACTTTAAGGATTTGAGTACATACATCACGAGGCCTCTCTGTTCCTGTACCCCTTTTAATGTGTACCATTTATTTTATATTGGCCTCTCCACGTTCTTCATAATGAAATGCATTATTTTACATTTTCCTGCATGAAATGTCATTTGCTGTGTGTCTGTCAATTTCATCAACTTGGCTGTGTCCTCCTGAAATCTGATTTTGATTCCTTATCAAAAGTTCAAATAAAAAGTTCTTTGAATCTAACATGATTAATTATTTAAATTTCTCAATTTGTTTGTCAAAATTGCTATGAAATATGGGATTTATAAGGCCAGTAGCAGTAATCAATCCAATATAATAATAATCTTTATTGTCGCAAGTGGGCTTACATTAACATTGCAATTAAGTTAATGTGAAAAGCCCCTAGTCACCAAACTTTGGCACCTGTTCGGGTACACTGAGGGAGAATTTACAATGTCCAATTCACCTAACAGATATCAAATATCAGAGATCGCATTAAGACTAATGGACACTAAAGCTCCAAGCAAGAGTTGGGTTTACAGGAAGTTTTCAAAAGCGGGGAGGGAGTTGGCAACTTAGAGAAAGAGCTCTCAATAACTAACAGTGTTAGTAGAGAGTATTTGTTATACAGCTGATGATAATGTTACGGATTACACCATTGCGGTTAATGACTGAAGGTGCAGACAATGTAAAATACATAGACTCCGGCACCGGGTGAAGCTTACAGGAGTGTAGTATTAATCAGGTCAGTCCATAAGAGGGTAATGAACTGAACTTGCTGTTCAGGAGGATGGTGGGAGCAGAATTGAAGGAAATTGGATGGGCACTTAGGGAAATAAACTTGCAGTGATGAGCAGAGAGAGCGGGGGGGGGGGGGGGGGGGGGGGGGGGTGGGATGGACTGACTGGATTGCCCCATGGAGACCTGGCATGCACTCAATGGGCCGAATAGCCTCCTTCTGTATCAGGAATAAATAATTCTATAAAAGGATATCACCTTACATTTGAAAACAATTTTGGCTGATGCTTCACATCATTATTGTAAGATATACATTTCTTTGGTGTAAGACATAAGGGCAGATTGTACCAAGAAATGCCAATGGATACAGAATGTTCTTGGATGATTTCCAGTGTATTTCGTTGCAATTACTTCAATTATCAACATTAAACTCTTTGTACTGTAATGGTACTTTTATCATGAGGAAATAAGTGTGCACTGGTCTAACAGGATTCAAATTCTAAAAAATTGTGACCTGATATGAGGATCACATGAAAGTCTGTTTAATCAGTATTCCGCTTTGATTTAAAAGTCATTTGTTTGCACGCTAATTATTTTTTAGCTATTAGGTGTCAGAAGACCCAAACAAACCACACTATCAGAAAGTCAGTGTTGCCAGGAATGGTTGTGTCTCTCACGAACCATCATTACTGTCTCAGTTGTAGCTCACCACCTCAGTTAGAAGGTTGTGGTTTAATCCCATTCCAGGAACTAACACTTGGGCACCGTACTGAGGGAGTGCTGCATTGCTGGGAGTGCCGTCTCTCCAGTGAAACGTTAAATCAAAACGCCAGCTCTTTCAGGTGGATGTGTAAGGAAAGCAGGGGCTTTCTCCCTGTTGCCATGCCCAATATTTATTCCTCAACCAAAACCACGCAACAAAGTGCTGATGTGGGCTCTTGCTGGGGGTAAATTGGTTGTTGTGTCCCCCTACGATTGACTGCAAAAGTACTGCATTAGCTGCAAGCTTTGTTTAAAGGAGCTCTGTAGAGATGGAAGCTCTTTCGTTCCCCTCAGTATTGCCCTTCAAAGGCGAATTCAACAAGGCGTTACCCAATAGAAATGAGGAATGTTTCATCTAGCAATGGCGCCCTCTCCTTTGAGCACTGCAGTCACTGACTCACCAATAGCATTCCCAGAAACAGCAATTCAAACTGTGGGGGACCTGGGATGTAGATCTGAGGTGCGGTTGAGGTCAGATTTCTTAAATGTCAAATGCAGGCTGCACCTCCCAAATGGGAACATGTTCGGAAATTGCTATTTTACACAAAATTGTTGCAAACCCAACAGAATCTACTATCTTAGTGCTGATGATTAATTCTGTCCAAAATATGGAATCATTCCGGGCAAGCATTTCTAGTTTCACCTGTCTTTACACACCAATGGTTGACCAGCAATGATATTGCATTGCCAACATTGAGACTTCTAATCAGCTGGAAAACTAGCCATTAAATCTCTTTTCAACAGGTTCAAACCCAACATTTCAATCGTGTCCTGAATCACAGTGGGAAGAACTAGACAGGTAAAAGATACTGACGTAATGTCCAAATCAGAAAAGTAAAGGATTAACAGGAAAGCCAAGTCAAAGCTACGACCAAGAAAGCACAACAGCATCTATACTTTGTGGTGAATTCATACTGTATTGTAATTCACACTGTATTGCATTGCATTGTATTATGTCCTTGTGGGCTCTGTATGTGAGCCGTTGCGCGGCTCTGCCCATAGGGGGAGATGAGGAGCTTGTACAGGGCTCCACCCTTGGCTCCGCCCATGGCTCCTCCCACTACCGGAAGTATAAAGTGCTGCAGCCGTGAACCTGCTCTCAGTTCCTCTGGTCGCAGGCAGGCTCAGTTGTAAGACTATTAAAACCACAGTTTACTTCCAATCGTGTCTCTAGTGAATTGATGGTCACATCATACTTCCTCAGAAAACGAAGGAAATTCCGAATGTCTACAATGACTCTTACCAACTTTTACAGATGCACCATAGAAAGCATCCTATCTGGCTGCACCACAGCCTGGTATGGCAACTGCTCGGCCCAAGACCGTAGGAAACTACAGAGAGTCGTGAACACCGCCCAGTCCATCACACAAACCTGCCGGCCATCCATTGACTCCATCTACACCTCCCTCTGCCTGGGGAAAGCGGGCAGCATAATCAACCGGGTTATTCTCTCTTCCAACCTCTTCCATTGGGCAGAAGATACAGAAGTCTGAGAACACGCACAAACAGGTTCAAAAACAGTTTCTCCCCCACTGTTACCAGACTCTTGAATGACCCTCTTATGGACTGAACGGATCTCTCTATGCATCTTCTCTACAGTTGTAGCACTACACTCCATATGCTTCACCTGGTGTCTATATCTATGTATTTCTGTCATGTATTTATCATATGTCTTATGTTTTTCATGTATGGAGCGATCTGCCTGGACTATACCTTGGTACATCTGACAATAAATCTAAGGAGAAAATGAGAGAAATAAGGCACTGTGGAGCAGTCAATATTGCAGTAATAAAATTATTATGGCCATTTTATTACTAATATTTTTCATTATATGTTACGAAGAGTAACTTGAAACCTTACCTAACTGTTCAGGGATAGACTTTCCCTTGGATCTGTACTTGTTGATGGTGACCAATTTGAAAATGGCAAGGCACATTGGACGTCAGTTGGACTTTTTCCTATTGGTGATAGCCATTGCCTGTCCTGGGAAGAATGTTTCCTGTTACTTGAGCAGATTTTCATTGCCCTCCTTGATCACTTACTGCTATCAAGCAGACTATTGTTACTTTTTTTCTCCTTTACTCTTTTGTGGGATGTTGGCGTCATTGGCTGGGCCAACATTTGTTGCCCATCCCTAATTGCCCTTGAACTGAATGGCTATTCTGGGCCATTTCAGAGGGGCCGCTATGAGTGAACCACATTGTTGTGGGTCTGGAGTCACATGTCAGCCAGACCAGGTAAGGACGGCAGATTGCCCTCTCTAAAGGACGTCAGTGGACCTGATGGTGAACCAGGTGGGTACTCTGGCCTGTACATGTCTCCGCCATGCCCAGCCTAGCCCAGCATTTCCTTACCTGGAACTGCCCTTCTGTAGGCCTCTGATGCTAAACTCGAGTTTTCTGAGATCCTAGAAATGACCATGTTCTGCTTCTGAATTAAAAAGGGGAGAGGGAGCTATTCCTGGTCACTCTTTCTTGTATTACAACTGTAGAATTCCCTCTGGGAAAGTATTGTGGCAATTTGAAACATATTACTGCACACGGGAAACTGAAATCACAATGTGCCCGTCATCAGGCAGAAAACAAACTGCAACAGGAGGAAATGTTTTCACACAAAGACAAACCATTGAACATCTATACCGTCTGCCCAACCTGGGACATCCTGTTTGGAGTCCAATGCTCTTTAGGCAGAACTGTAGCTTAATCCAGTTTTTAAAACAAATCAAAGTAATTGAAGGATTTTACAAGGGATCATTTGATATTTCATAATCTGTTCCCCTTCCTTTACAATTAAGAAAGTAAATTCAACACGTGCATCATGTTCTCTGTCTTTCTCTCTCTATCAAGTATTATGCCCTCAGAGGCAATTGGCAACCATGGATTTCTATATGGTGGTCTATGGTTGTGCTCGACAACCTGGTCTGTCCTTTTGCCATCTGCAGGTTCAGACACACCGGGAAACTCTCCCGCTCTTCAGGCCTGCCATAGGCGCGCTGGAAGGATCTGCAAGTTGATCAATCTGTTTGGCTGCATTAGGAATGCACCATCTGTGGCCACCATAGTGAGACTTGAACCCAGAGTTGGACACAAACCTGGAGCGTCTGGCTCAGAGATAGGGAGGCTATGACTGTGCCACAGGACACCCGTGCCATATTCTACATTGTAGAATTTTCCCCCGGCTCGTTTTTCATATCCAAACAGCCCAATGAAGCATCTCATTTGATCGCTGCGCTACGGCGCCTGCACTGCAAACATACTCATTGGTTCCCCCACACTGTAGCTGGATTTAGAGCAATTAGCAGGTGTTTCTTTCAAAAAGGTGCCACTCTAACATTCCTATTTCCCACAGAACAGCAGCCCAGTGAGCTCATCTACGGTGCTGACACCAATTTCATAACAGAAATGATTTGATCCTGGATATTCGGGACTGGGTGAATGGAAACTCTGGGCAGACCTAAGCTCCCAGAGATTTCCCTGTACTAAAATACATTTCTTTGAAATTTGTCTTTAAAAGCCCACTTGGTGAGATGGCAAAATGCCTATGATTGACACAATGGTGAGGTAGCATTTGGCTGCAAAGATCCCAGGAAATCAAACATAAAGACCAGCATTACACAACACAGCAGATACAAACATCATTCTGGTTTGACACAAAATCCTTAACAGACTTGCTACAAATAAATTGTTAATGAAGTCAGGATGCAAAATTTCACACCAATGAGGATAAAGGGAATTGACTAACATTACCAATTCAATTGGGGGTGCCTGGCCCTCTTTGTAGTTCAAAGAGCCAGCCTGGTAGATGCTAGTTCATTGTTTTCATCTCAACACTTTGTAAAGACAAACCAGCATAAATTCCTCAACTCGTGACAGCTCCATCCCGCTGGACCACTCCACAGTAAAATCCTTCCTTCACGTCCACAATGATTTCTCAAAATGTTTTTAATTGGTTTGTAATTCCCATACATAGCGAGGTCAGATAGTGACACATATATTACAGATTGATGAATCAATCCTAGTCTACGGCACATATTTACAAATTTTCTATCGGGGGGGGGGGGGGGGGGGCTGCACAGGGTGTGGTCGGCATATATACCTCCTTATTTTCTCACCCCCCATTCCTCCCCCCCCACCTTCCTGCCTTTCATTGATGCTTGTGGTCTCTCTGTGGGCCGGCCACCCCCCCCCCCCCCCCCCCCCTCTATGGTCTATTGGCTGTGGGCTGCAAACATGTATTGGTAAAGGTTGGTGAATGGCCTCCACGTCTTGTGAAACCCCTCGTCTGACCCCATTTGAAGAAATTCCAACAGGTCGGACAGCCAGTCTGCAGCTGTGGGGGGGGGGGGGGGGGGGGGCTGCTGATCGCCAGCTGCGCAGGATTCTTCAGCAGGCGGTTAGTGAGGTAAAGACTAGGGTGTGTCCCCCCATAAAGTGTTCTGACTGGTCCGATACCCCAAAGACTGCCCTGATACCCCCAAAACTGCCATGGTTGGGCAGGGCTCCACCTCACCCTCGCAACCTTAAACATGGCCTCATAGAAGGCTGTCCAGAACCCAACAGGTTTGGGGCAAGCGCAGAACATGTGGCCGTGGCTGGCTGGGCCTCCCTGGCACCGTTCACATTCGTAACCTCCACAATAATGACATTGAGGAAATGAAATGGACACCTGCTCTAATGGATACTTTAGTAATCGCACTGCCCATTCAATACTCATAAAGATTATCATAGAATTTACAGTGCAGGAGGCCATTCGGCCCATTGAGTCTGCACCGGGTCTTGGAAAGAGCAGCCTACCCAAGGTCAACACCTTCACCCTATCCCCATAACCCAGTAACCCCACCCAACACTAAGGGCAATTTTGGACACTAAGGGCAATTTAGCATGGCCAATCCACCTAACCTGCACATCTTTGGACTGTGGGAGGAAACCGGAGCACCCGGAGGAAACCCACGCAGACACGGCAGACTCCGCACAGCCAGTGACCCGAGTCCGGAATTAAACCTGGGACCCTGGAGCTGTGAAGAAATTGTGCTAACCACAATGCTACCGTGCTGCCCTTAGTCAAGGGGCTGGATTCTCTGGTCCTCCAGTGCGCCGTTCGCTGGTGGCGGGATTCTATCTTCCTGACACTTGTCAAGGGGTTTTCCCACTGAAGTCACCCCATGCCGCTAGGAGACCCATGGGTGTGGGTGAGGGCTACCAGAGGGCTGGTCTCAATTCCGTGCATGGAATCGACACCAGCTCTAGTTCCCCGATTCTCCGGCCCTGAAAAGCGGCATACTCGGGCCATTGCTGGAGGCCCGCTCCACCCCCGACCAGCTGAATTCCCGATGGTGTGGATCGAACAGAGAACATATAATTTACAGTGCAGGAGGAGCCATTCGGCCCATCGAATCCGCACCGGCCCTTGGAAAGACCACCCCACCTAAGCCCACACCTCCACCCTATCCCAGTAACCTAGCAAACCCTCCCCAAACCCTCAACCGTGGATACCTTAGGAAATAAGGAAGAGTATCACATTGAAGGAAAAAGCATACAAAGTGGCAAAGATTAGTGGGAGACTAGAGGACTGGGAAATCTTTAGGGGACAACAGAAAGCTACTAAGAAAGTTGTAAAGAAGAGAAAGATAGATTATGAGAGTAAACTTGCTCAAAATATAAAAACAGATAGTAAAAGTTTCTACAAATATATCAAACAAAAAAGAGTGGCTCAGGTAAATATTGGTCTTTTAGAGGATGAGATGGGAGATGAAGAAGTGGCTGAGGAACTGAACAGTTTTTTTGGGTCGGTCTTCACAGTGGAAGACACAAATAACATGCCAGTGACTGATAGAAATGAGGCTATGACAGGTGAGGACCTTGAGATGATTGTTATCACTAAGGAGGTAGTGATGGGCAAGCTAATGGGGCTAAAGGTAGACAAGTCTCCTGGCCCTGATGGAATGCATCCCAGAGTGCTAAAAGAGATGGCTCGGGAAATTGCAGATGCACTAGTGATGATTTACCAAAATTCACTAGGCTCTGGGGTGATCCCGGCGGATTGGAAATTAACAAACGTGACACCATTGTTTAAAAAAGGAGGTAGGCAGAAAGTGGGTAATTATAGGCCAGTGAGCTTAACTTCGGTAGTAGGGAAGATGCTGGAATCTATCATCAAGGAAGAAATAGCGAGGCATCTGGATGGAAATTGTCCCATTGGGCAGACACAGCATGGGTTCATAAAGGGCAGGTCGTGCCGAACTAATTTAGTGGAATTTTTTGAGGGCATTACCAGTGCGGTAGATAACGGGGAGCCGATGGATGTGGTCTATCTGGATTTCCAGAAAGCCTTTGACAAGGTGCCACACAAAAGGTTGCTGCATAAGATAAAGATGCATGGCATTAAGGGTAAAGTAGTAGCATCGATAGAGGATTGGTTAATCAATAGAAAGCAAAGAGTGGGGATTCATGGGTGTTTCTCTGGTTGGCAATTAGTAACTAGTGGTGTCCTTCAGGGATCAGTGTTGGGCCCACAATTGTTCACAATTTACATAGATGATTTGGAGTTGGGGACCAAGGGCAACATGTCCAGGTTTGCAGACGACACGATGATGAGTGGTACAGCAAAAAGTGCAGAGGATACCGGACGTCTGCAGAGGGATTTGGATAGGTTAAGTGAATGGGCTAGGGTCTGGCAGATGAAATACAATGTTGACAAATGTGAGGTTATCCATTTTGGTAGGAATAACAGCAAAAGGGATTATTATTTAAATAATAAAATATTAAATCATGCTGCTGTGCAGAGACCTGGGTGTGCTATTGCATGAGTCGCAAAAAGTTGGTTTACAGGTGCAACAGGTGATTAAGAAGGCAAATGGAATTTTGTCCTTCATTGCTAGAGGGATGGAGTTTAAGACTAGGGCGGTTATGCTGCAATTGTATAAGGTGTTAGTGAGGCCACACCTGGAGTATTGTGTTCAGTTTTGGTCTCCATACCTGAGAAAGGACGTACTGGCGCTGGAGGGTGTGCAGAGGAGATTCACGAGGTTAATCCCAGAGCTGAAGGGGTTGGATTACGAGGAGAGGTTGGGTAGACTGGGACTGTACTCGTTGGAATTTAGAAGGTTGAGGGGGGATCTTATAGAAACATATAAAATTATGAAGGGAATAAATAGGATAGATGCGGGCAGGTTGTTTCCACTGGCAGGTGAAAGCAGAACTAGGGGGCATAGCCTCAAAATAAGGGGAAGCAAATTTAGGACTGAGTTTAGGAGGAACTTCTTCACCCAAAGGGTTGTGAATCTATGGAATTGCTTGCCCAGTGAAGCAGTTGAGGCTCCTTCATTAAATGTTTTTCAGATATAGATAGAGTTTTGAAGATTAAAGGGATTAAGGGTTATGGTGTTCGGGCTGGAAAGTGGAGCTGAGTCCACAAAAGATCAGCCATGATCTCATTGAATGGCGGAGCAGGCTCGAGGGGCCAGATGGCCTACTCCTGCTCCTAGTTCTTATGTTCTTAACCTATTTGGACACCAAGGGCAATTTAGCATGGCCAGTCCAGCTAAGCTTCACATCTTTGGACTGTGGGAGGAAACCAGAGCATCTGCGGTTGCCATGGTTGGGGGCGGGCCGATCGGAGGGCAGGGGAGCCTTATAAGGTACCCGGCTAATTTTGGGCAGGCGGTCCGCCGATTTGGGGCACTATTTTTAATATCCAGCTCAGCGGTCTGAGTCCGCCATGGAGTACGACGTAGCCGCTGGAGGACGCCGCTGTCCGCATGCACGGCCTCTAACCCCGAAGTGCAGGGGCCGTATCTGCAGCAAAAGCTGCGAGCTTCCCGATGGTTCACTGCTAGCCCTCTGCAGCGCTTTGAATATGTGGCCCTTTTACGCCACTTTTTCTGTCGTGAAAGGCCACAGTTGTTACGCCACCGTGGGGACATATTCACAAAAATGAGAATCCAGCCCTGTTCAGCGGACATATTTGTTGCAGCTTCCTACATGACAGGATACCATACTTCAAAAATTACTTCATTGGCAATAAAGCACTTTGAAACAGGTGATATGTCTTTCTGTTTTCAAAACACCAAGCAAAAGGTAAAAGTGCATAACTTACCCAAATGAAAAAGATTCCTTAACTGATAAGATTTTGCTTAATTTACAAATGTTGTGAAAATACATCTTTTCTGCACTTAAACAGGAACCTGCATTCTGGCAGGGGCGATGCCACTGAACGTAATGAGTTTCACACATAAAGTATCAAGTGAACATAGAACAAGAACTTAGAACAAGAATTGAATCATCTATTTGATAGAGAAGCAGAAATAAAATGTTACGATACTGGAGTTAGGAATGTAGGGCTGTGACTAAATTGTGAATTAAAATTGAAATTACTGTACAGATTAGTACATATGACAGCTGGGCAGTGACTATCTGCAGGCTACCTGGACATGTGCATCATGACAGTTCATCAAAACGGTCCTTTGTAACTGAGACACTCAAATTGGGTCTCATCTCCTGAGACCCAGTGGCAATTTAGTTTTTCATTTGTTCATGGGACGTGGGCATCGCTGGCATTTATTTCTCATTCCCTAATTGCCCTCGAGTTAAGAGTCAACCACTCTGGAGTTACATGTAGGCCAGACCGGGTAAGGACGGCAGATTTCCTTCCCTAAAGGACATTAGTGAACCAGATGAGTTTTTAGGACAAACGGCAATGGTTTCATGGTCATCGTTAAGACTTTTAATTCCAGATATTTTATTGATTTCAAATTTCACCATCTGCAGTGGTGGGTTTTGAACCTGGGTCCCCAGAGCATTACGCTGGGTCTCTGTATAGTAATCCAGTGATAATACCACTATGCCACCACCTCCCCTTGCAATGATGCTAATTGTATTTCTCCTTATTACTGGCTAGCCCTGATCAGTAAAATCAGCACAGAACGGGGATAAAACTCAGAACTCTACAGAAGGATCATTTAGGTCCAAAACGTTAACTCTGTTTCTCTCCATAGATTCTGCTAGGCTTGCTGAGTGACCCAACATTTTGTGGTTTGATTTCAGAACCCTCCTTGGTCTACTAAATGGGGGAGGGGGTCAATGGTAACTGAGAAACCGACTGGGCGAGCAAGCTGCTGACTGAAGAGGGGCAGGCCTCCAACTGCACTGTAAATGCTATGATTTAACGGCCAAATCTCATTTCCATTTCACCTTTATCATGTGGGGTGGTTTCTTCTTTCAGATAAAATGTCACTGAACGCTAGCTGAACTGTCATTGGGATTCTATCCATGGCGCGATATCCCAATTGGCAGAAAAGATCACACCTGACTAAAATTTCCTCTTCTGTCTTCATTCAGGGCACCAACACAAAACAACAAATTAATAACTGACGATTTAATGTAAAGGATTATAGCAAAAACCCAAGATCGGATCCCAGTCAATCTTATTTTTTTCTTCTGTGAACAAAATGCTCTCAGGAATTCACAGCCAACCCTTTGATGGCTGATTGATTTGACCTAGTTAACAGCTGAGTAATACATGAAAGTCCCGTGTCTGATCTTTGATCGTGGTTGGATTCTCCCTCAGCTGCTATGACATGGATGCTCCAGTTGCCACAGGCTAGTAAAAAGTTGAAAATCTGTCAATATTTCTATTCCTTGCTGTGGTGCCGCCTGATTCGAACACGTTTAGGGAATAGTGCGTATGGATTAAGGCTTGATTACGATGCTCCTTGCAGTCGACCAGAGCAATAATGCTGGGTAGCAGAGGCCCAACAGTGCCCATGGAATACCAGGTTTCATTCCACCTCCAGAGTAATGAGTCACCATCCAATCAGTCAGTCCGATAGCTCTGGTCGACTACTCAAATGGTTCAAGACACATAATTTATCAATGGTGCTGGTTTCATTTCGTACTTCGGTTTATTAATGTAATGTCATTTTATAGCGTACAGCAAAACCAGGATGGATTTATTTTGTTTCCCCCTGAACTCAGCATCATCTTCATACCAGCCCCTCCAAGCAGAAATATCCTGAAACACTGCAGGAACAGACCACGGCACAACTTAACTCTGTGCCGATTTCCAAAGCACGTGTTCTGTCACACACTGATAGGATGGACTTTTAAAATGATAACATTTTTTTAAAAAGATAGAAACAAACTAGTAACTGTGTCAGATTTTATTTGAAAACTGCTGTGGCAGTAACATTTATTGGCAAAATATTGCTGAATGCACTTATTTCACAAACAGATATTCTTCATTAGAATATTTTGCTCATTCCTCTGATAATTAAGACTTCGCCATTCACTTAAGCTTTCTTGATTTATGTTACTGAGTAGTATTACATTGTATTCTGGTCCAGTTTTGTTTGCTCCCTCCGTCCTCTTAAAAGGTATTGATTTATATTGGGGTTTATACCAGGGGGTGCTCGCCGCCACCATCTCCTTTCTCATGTAAATAGACAAGCTCCATTTGGGAGACCAGACAGTGAATTTACATGGACAATCTAGAAGAGATCAATGGATTGAGGAGACGCTGTGTGAAAACCATGCTGAAAAATTATTGATATACGTGCTAGGTCAACCTCTAATAGATGCCACTGGATAAACAGTGGCCACTTTGATACGTTACCAGAGGGTCCATGAAATCAGCAGCATCAGGAGAAAGAGGGTTAATGATTTCGAAAAAAAGGAGAGAAACCCAAAAATAAATAGTGCAAAACGGGGCTAAGAGGTTGCATGTGTGGCTATCGGATTACGGTGACATTGTGGGCATCCACGTTTAAATCGGTTTTGGCCGGGTAAACTACCTTCAGGTTACCCTCCACATCAACAACACGGACTTGTTTCACAATCAGTTCAGGACTGGCCATCTTAACCAAGGTCAGGTCCACAGCACCCGCTTCCTCAGTCTCGTCATCAGATACAGACTCCGGCTCCTGGTTTTCAAAGGTGAATTTGTTCAGTTCTGCCATTCGCTATATTAAAAAAAAACATGTGTCAAGGCTTAGGGCAATCTGCACAAGTTATAACATTTCACTGAAGTTCACTAAAGCATTTCAGATTGTTCCGAGATACAGGGATACATTCAACCAACCAAAGTAAGAATCACACAAACAAGGCTATCATATTTGTATGTCACCGTTGGCTACACTGTAGAATGAAATAAAATGCGATTAACCATAAGAGAGAACCTTAGTTTATCTTTTCCCTCCTAATAGGGACATTAAAGTCAATAGAATTGCCCCAACCATCGCACTGACTGTAGCACCGACTGACTAGAACCTGGACTGACTCTTTCTGGGAAGCACATTTATCAAGTGAGCTATCAGAGCCTTCCTCACCTGCATAAATACATTTTAACTGCATCACCTGTGGACCCAGTGACATTACTGCAGCAATATGCTCTCAAACTGATCCCTTAGCATTCACCAATGACACTGGAGACTGATTCTCCAGTTTCTTGAACTATTCTTCATGTACAGGAGACAAAAGCCTCGCACATGAGCAGCAAAGTAGCACCAACATTAAAAACACAGTGAAGATAAGGAACGGTTAATGATTCATTGATGCATGACTCTATGGACACCGGGTGACTCTCTGGACACCTGGGGTGACTCTCTGGACACCTGGGGTGAATCTCTGGACACCTGGGGTGACTCTCTGGACACCTGGGGTGACTCTCTGGACACCTGGGGTGACTCTCTGGACACCTGGGGTGACTCTCTGGACACCTGGGGTGACTCTCTGGACACCTGGGGTGACTCTCTGGACACCTGGGGTGAATCTCTGGACACCTGGGGTGAATCTCTGGACACCTGGGGTGAATCTCTGGACACCTGGGGTGAATCTCTGGACACCTGGGGTGAATCTCTGGACACCTGGGGTGAATCTCTGGACACCTGGGGTGTATCTCTGGACACCTGGGGTGAATCTCTGGACACCTGGGGTGAATCTCTGGACACCTGGGGTGAATCTCTGGACACCTGGGGTGAATCGCTGGACACCTGGGGTGAATCTCTGGACACCTGGGGTGAATCGCTGGACACCTGGGGTGAATCGCTGGACACCTGGGGTGAATCGCTGGACACCTGGGGTGAATCGCTGGACACCTGGGGTGAATCGCTGGACACCTGGGGTGAATCGCTGGACACCTGGGGTGAATCGCTGGACACCTGGGGTGAATCGCTGGACACCTGGGGTGAATCGCTGGACACCTGGGGTGAATCGCTGGACACCGGCTGAATCTCTGGACACCGGCTGAATCTCTGGACACCGGCTGAATCTCTGGACACCGGCTGAATCTCTGGACACCGGCTGAATCTCTGGACACCGGCTGAATCTCTGGACACCGGCTGAATCTCTGGACACCGGCTGAATCTCTGGACACCGGCTGAATCTCTGGACACCGGCTGAATCTCTGGACACCGGCTGAATCTCTGGACACCGGCTGAATCTCTGGACACCGGGTGAATTTATTGAAACCAGCTGAATCTGTTGACACCAGGTGAGTCTGTTGATACCAGATGAATCTGTTGACACCAGGTGAGTCTGTTGACACCAGGTGAATCTGTTGACACCAGGTGAATCTGTTGACACCAGGTGAATCTGTTGACACCAGGTGAATCTGTTGACACCAGGTGAATCTGTTGATACCAGGTGAATCTGTTGATACCAGGTGAATCTGTTGACACCAGGTGAATCTGTTGACACCAGGTGAATCTGTTGATACCAGGTGAATCTGTTGATACCAGGTGAATCTGTTGATACCAGGTGAATCTGTTGACACCAAGTGAATCTGTTGACACCAGGTGAATCTGTTGACACCAGATGAATTTATTGACACTACATATGTACATTTGTCTTTAAAATTAGTTTCAGTTTTATTTGTGTTTGCTATGCCTTCTCCAGTGGGGAAAATGGTACATACAATTCAACCAGCCCATAAGCTTAATTGGTCTGTAAACTGGGACAGAAAACATGTAATGATATTAAAATGTAATGATATTAAGAAACAAGGTGTGCAATGGGACTGAGTGGAACAGAACAAAGCGAATCGTTGTTTCAGAGAATTGACACAAACACAATGGAATGAATGATTTCTTTCTACTCCATTACATTCCATACTTCTTCAAAAGTCAGTGTATATGACTGCTCCTGAGGGTGGGGTCTGCCATGTGCTTAAGATTCTACAAACTAAACTCAGAAATCCACTAAACAGTCCAATAGAGTGCACATTCTCCATTCCTGCACCAATTTCCAAAGTCCAAGGAATGAAGCACAGACTGACAACAGCTAACAATTAAACTACCCAATTCATATGCAACCACAATCAAAATTTCTGTTCAGACACTGCTTTGCAGGATTATCTGGAGCTAATTGGGAACAATCCTAGCCCCAGTGACAGGATAATACTTCCAAGACGCACGAGCATGCCAGGTTACTCGCCAATAGTGCTGTGGAATAATGTGAAGTTTAGCCTAAGGATTGGATTACTACATCTGCCGAAGAGCATTACTTCGGTTCTAATCTTCATTCATCTGCATCATCACCATGGAGCTAACCCAATCCCAAAGTGACTGTACTTATTGTACCATTAAATGGGGGAGTGCACGGAGATCTCCTCTTGACCATTCCATGGATAAACATCACATCTTACTGAACAATGGGTCCTCAGTTAGAGGGGCACAGCTTCAGCACAAATGCTCGATTCCCTGCAGTCGAATGATGGCCGGCATTGATCCCTGTTTCGGTGAGCACATGGACCAATAATCTCATTCCCAGGTCATACTGTCCAGTGGCCGCCATCCCCAATATCATAGCTTCTTCTTCGGTTATGTTTTAAACATTACACTAAATGTGGTGACAGCATCTAAGGAGAACAGTTTGCAACCTGCCAGTCACCGAGGTATTCTGTTGCTGGTGACAATGACACTGGCTGAAGGAATAGCGATTGATGTGGGTATCAATAGTGCCACCTGATTTATTTTGCCCTGATTCTGAATCAGGGATTCCAGCAGTGACAGCGCAGTACAGGTAAGGGAGACCGCAGAAAAGCAACTGTGTTTGTGAGTACTAAAAGGTACCATTAAATTAGCTGCATTGTTTTGTGAAGTTTCTGTTAACCAATCTTGCATGGCATACGGCACATAGCAGCCAATGCACTATTTTCCAACCGAATGCTTCCTCAGGCACCTATTTCTCACAAGCGGTTTATTTAGACAAAGGGGACAGTGAGCTCAACCAGAGCATGATTCAGTCAACGGGTTCCTATTGTCAGAGGTTAATAAAGCGCACTGCCCTGATTTTAGTGTTACAAAGGGCATGGTGCTCAGTACAAAAGGAAATGTACAGGACAACACTGTGGTACAGAGTGTAGCTGATTACAATAGTTCGAATTATTGTTTTATAAATGATTCCCAAACCCAAGTTTAAATTCCGCTCTTACAATATTTCTACAAAACCAGCACCAGACAATGCTTGTCCAAGGGCCGCTAAGCCTCTCTGTATTGGCCCAGGAGCAATTGTTGACAATGCCACTGAGGGGGCGGCACAGTGGTTAGCACTGTTGGCTCATGACGCGGGTTCGATCCCGGCCCTGGGTCATCGACCGTGTGGAGTTTGCACATTCTCGCCGTATCTGTGTGGGTTTCACCCCCACAAACTCAAAATTGTGCAGGGTAGCTGGATTGGCCATGCTAAACTTCCCCTTAAATGGAAAAAAAAGAATTGGGTACTCTAAATTTATTTAAAAATAAGAAAATGCCACTAAGAAATGGCCAAATTCCAGATAGTCATGTGCTGGGCGCAAATGGCCATCGCTCACTGGACTGACGCTGCCAAATTCACAGAGAGGAGAAATCTGCACCCAGTCTGGGCCCCATTCAAATTCCTCTCATTGAGTTAACGGGGAAGCCGCTGAATCATCCAAACCCTCTCTCTGCCGTTTTCAAATTTAACAAGGTGCCCGTTGAGGTTTCTTCTGACAAACTGGACATTGAGTCAATGAATATTAAAACTTAAATCTTTCCTCCCAGATCCAATGTTCCATCAACAAAGACAATCCAGAATTACAGAGTGGCAAAAACATGGCGAAACATAATCAGTAGGTCAAACTTTGGGGGTGTTGTGCTTGTTCTGAAACAACATCATGCCAGCCACTTGTAGGTGCATCTAAAATACACTGATGCTGCAGTCGTGGTATATATACAGCCTGACATTGGAGAAAAGCAGGGTGAGATTTCCTGGAGGTGGTAGTGGCATTCCAGCTCAGTGCTACTATATCCAGCACTACAAAGTGGTTTTGGCTTTGTACCAGTAGCAAGCAGACAAAGCATGAATGCACCGTACATTAATTCACACCTACTGTGCACATCAAGACCTGTGAAAAGCTCTTGCCCTTTAATGTTTTTGGAATCTGACACCGAGGAACAACACTAGATGGAATTTTCAGAAACCCAGCCATTGGTATTACACACTATTGTGTGGTTAACAGAGAGCACGGTGGTCTAATACTTAATAATTGTACAGTAGGTTTAAACTACAATAAAGGGGTTGAATTCCTCGGTGTAATAAAAATATCGGGCATTGTATGAAGGAAGGCTGCTTATATTCAGCAGCTGCTCAAATGACACCACATCGCGAGACAGTATACACTTATCCATTAATCATTCTATGAAAGATATCAGAGTCTAAACTAAATGCCAAACTTTGATTGAAACTGACAAACTCATTGGTTCTGCAGAAAAACAATTGCCTCCGACCATCGTGGAGGCTTCAGCAATTCACTGGAGGGTTCCTGATGAGAGTATGTGGCTCCTGTCTATGACTAATTAAGCGGACATGGTATTTTTGAGGGTCTATTGTGCTTTCTGAACCCCAGATAATTTATAATTAGCAGCACCAAAATGAGACCCGAGCATCTGCCAGTGGTGGCATTCCTACACTGTAAAGGTACCTGCTCACTGCCTCCACTCCCAAAGCGTGGGCAGGGGAAAACACACCAATACCCTGCTTTTGAAAGCGTGCAACCTTTCCCGTTAAGCTGCCAGGCAATAGCTTGGCAAGCACCACGCAGATCCTGTACCATGTTAAATAACACATGTGTGGCGTCCTGCATGAAGATTTAAGGGGACTACACACTGAAAAAACTGGCTACACTGAACAAATACACTTTGAGGGCAACACCAAAACTGTGCAGAGTAAAATCTCCAAAGCTAAATACGACTAAAGATAGTATCGGTTCAATATGTAGCGAGCAAAAGTCCCTCATCCAATAAAACTGCATGGCTAACATGTGAGTAAGGATAATTATAGACTTAACGTGTAACCAGTAGCGACAGGTCAAAGGAAACAAAACAGACCAACAGTAAGTATCACCGGCTACAATTGAATCTGGGAGGAGGTTTGGAGTTACTGACCACAATCAGACAGTCCATCACGTTTTTGCAGACCTGCAGGCTCGTGGAACTGGTTACTTCCAAGAACAGCTGACTGGTGCTTTTTCTAATCTGAAAACAAAACAAGATGTTATAGATCAACATGAAAAATATAATCGTGGGAAGGGTGCAATTCTGAGGGAAGAATGTTAACGCCTTTGTTTTATACAAATTCTGGTCGGCTTTATGGCCGAAATCTTCTGTCCTGGTTCGTGGCTGGAATTTTTCGGTGCCGCTGCAAGTTGGAATAGCAAATTTTCTGTTCTTGTTCTCCAATGGGATCCATCACGTGCGACACCGGTGAATCCCACCATTGTTTTACCATCATTTTATATTTTTTGTTTTGAAAACTAAACAGCCCCATCAATCACATATTTGTAATAATTAATGACCTCAAAATGACCTGAACTTTACTCTTGGCGCGCTTGGATGGTGCAGTGGTTAGCACTGCTGCCTCACGGTGCCAAGGATTCGGGTTCGATCCCGGCCCCGGGTCACTGACCGTGTGGAGTTTGCACATTCTCCCCGTGTTTGAGTGGGTCTCACCCCCACAACCCAAAGATGTACAGGGTGGGTGGATTGGCAACGCTAAATCGCCCCTTAATTGGAAAAAAAATCTCTTGAAGCACTGAACATTGCAGTAACTTGCTTTCATGTATTTAAAAAAAGAGACTTGCATTACAAGGCAGCATGGTGGTACTGTGGTTAGCACTGCTGCCTCAGTGCCACAGACCAGGGCTCGATCCCGGCCTTGGGTGACGGTCTGTCAATTCACATGTCACTCCACTTTTTAAGGAGGGTGAAAGGGGGAAACTAGGTAGGGAAATTGCTGGAGTTTATAATCAGGGATGGGGTAACTGAACACCTCGAAACATTTTGGTCAATCAGGGAGAGCCAGCATGGATACGTGAAGGGAAGGTCATGTCTGAATAATCGTATTGAATTTTTTGAAGAGGTGACTAAGGTCGTGGAGAGGGGAATGTCTATGGATGTTATTTATATGGACTTCCAGAAGGCATTTGATAAAGTCCCACACAGGAGACTGTTAACTAAGGTGGAAACCCACAGAGTTAAGGGCAAATTATTGACTTGGTTAGGAAATTGGTTGGGTGGCAGGCGACAGAGTGGGGATAATGGGTTATCACTCTAATTGGCAGGAGGTGACCAGTGATGTACTACCGGGATCTGTGATGAGGCCTCAATTATTCACACTATTCATTAATGACTTGGATGATGGCATAGAAAGTCATACATCCAAACTTGCTGATGATACAAAGTTAGGTGCATTGTAGACAGCCTAAATGACAGCAGAAAACTGCAATGAGATATTGACAGACGAGGTGAATGGGAAAAATTGTGGCAGATGGAATTTAATGTAAGCAAGTGTGAGGGTATCCATTCTGGACCAACAAGGATAGAGCAGGGTACTTTCTAAATGGAAAGAGGTTGGGTACAGTGGATGTCCAAAGAGACTTGGGGGTTCTGGTGCATAGATCCTTAAAATGACAGGAACAAGTGCAGAAAATAATCAAAAAGGCTAATGGAATGGTAGCCTTTATGTCTAGAGGACTGGAGTATAAAGACACAGGGGTTATGCTGCAGCTTTACAAAACCCTGGTTAGACCCCACTTGGGGTCACTGGGATCAGTTCTGGGCACCACACCTGAGGAAGGATATTTTGGCCTTGGAGGGAGAGCAACGTAGGTTTACAAAAATGATACCTGGACTGGTTTCTATCCTGGTCTAGAAGTCTAATCTAGCCCAAAAAAACAGGTAGCAAAACATATTCAGAATTAACTAAGATGCCAGAGGTCCATTCTTCACCCAAACCATTAATAATTGCAAAGTGTTTTGTGTTTCAACTAGAAGCAGAGAATATAGCTAATTTGTTGTGACCTCGCGGAGTATTGTGAATTTGGTGACTCTCTGGATGATACCGTTAGAGAACGCCTAGTTTGTGGGCTAAGGAACGTGGCCACACAGTGGAAACTGCTAACCAAACAAAATTTAAGTCTTAAAAGAGCCTTAGAGATAGCCATTCCGATGGAGCTTGCTGCTAAGGAGGCTTCTCAGCTTGGAACAGGCACGAGGATCCGCAAAATGGTCACTGTCCAGAAACGGGCATTTCGTAGGCTGATTGCTGGAGCAAAGGTAGCCAATACAAAAGTTGAGAGAAATTTGGCCACAGTGTGAGCTTGCTGGAGTAACCCAGAAAAGAATGTCCAAAGAAAGAAACAGTACTCACCTAAAGGGAAAAACAAAATGAATTCCACCAAAATAATTTACAGTTTGGAAGAGAAAAATAACAAAACAAGGACACAGCACATCAATCCGATGAAGAATCAAAGTTAAATGTACTTTCCGTTCAAAGTGAATCACATTGGTTCTGGGTAGTTCCAAAATTAAATGGAAAGCCTATAAAAATGGAGTTTGATACGGGGGTTGTCGTCTCCCTAATTCCCCAGACCACCTCGGAGCAAAAAATTGAATCAGCTACCATTAAAGCCAACAGATGTCATCCTGAGGACCTACACCAAGGAAATGCCTCTAAGAGGATATATTATAGTCAAAGTAGAGTTAAGTTTGTAAACTGCGGAGCTGCCACTCCCTGTTGGCCGAGAAGGTTTTCCAGCTCTCTTTGGCTGCTCTTGATTACAGAAGATAAAGTTGAACTGAAATGCTGTGAACAGGTTAGCTGATTCTAAAAGATCGACAGAGGATCTTGGAGAAATACAGTAGTGTATTTGAAGACACAATGGGGTCCATGAAAACAGTACATGTAGCACTTAAGATAAACAGCCAGCGTAAGAGTCTCAAGGCTTGAGCAGTACCCCATACGCCGAAAGGTAGAATGTGAACTAATGAGATTTGTGGATACAGGAGTCTTAGAACCTGTCACCAATAGTAACTGGGCAGGGCCTATTGTGCCTGTAATGAAGTAGGGACGGGAGTATCCACTAATGCGGAGATTTCAAAACAACAATCAATCCGGTTTTAGGCGTGGATCAATACCCGCTATCATTGACTGAAGATTTGATCGCGGCCTAGCAGGAGGACAGAGGTTCAGCAAGATCGACCTATCACAGGCCTATCTGCAAATGAATATTGCAATTGAATCTCAACATCTGCTCACCATTATAACACACAAAAGACTATTCCACTGTAAGAAATTACCTTTTGGCATAATGTAGGCACCTGCTTTCTTTCAACAGTCCATGCACCAGATGTTATGCAGTCTTCAGGGGGTACAATGTTACCTTAACAACATACTGATTACGGGTGCCAATAAGCAGGAACATTTATATAATCAAGAAGCCACATTGAAACATTCAGACGCATGGTCTTCATGTCAGGAAAGATAAGCGTGACTTAATTCAAACGGCAAACAATATTTAGGCCATCTCATCGACAGCAAGGCACCTAAGAAGATGGGTTCTATCATGGAGGCCCCATGGAACGTAAGGATTAATGAACAATTATGGGAAATTTGCTTTGAATTTAGCGACCCTGCTCAGACTATTAGCAATCTGTTGTGCATACATCAGGCATGGCAACAGACATCAGAATGTGAAAATGCTTATGGGTCAGTTAAAGATGCAAAGTCAGAAGTGTTGGTACATTTCAACTCAAAGTTACCACTACAACTTGCCTGTGATGCCTTGCTGTAGGGAGCTGGGGCGGTGGTGTCACACAGACTACCTTCAGGACAAGAAAGACCAATAGCTTTTGCGTTGCATATCTTAACAAGTGCTGAATCAAATTCCGCCCTATTGGAGAAGGAGGCACTGTGTATTGTTTATGATGTGAGAAAATTTCACCAATACTTGTATGGTCATCATTGATACAGGCCCTGAACAGCTATTTTTGGGCCACATAAGAGTTTTCCTTCCTTGGCAGCAAGCAGAATTCAACAATGTTCTTTAATATTATCTTCACATTCTTATAAGCTCAAATACCGCCAACCAGAGAGCCATGACAATGTTGATGCACAGTCCCGTTTGCCTTTGCCTGCTGGTCAGATACTACTTAGTAGTGATTCGCACATAGACTACGACCCAGTGACTACCATTCCAGGTCCCACGACAAACCAGAAATAATCCAGTGATGGCGAAGGTACTGGAAATGGTGTTAAAAGGGAGGGTAGTGGGAAATGCAACCCGAATTAAAGTCGAAACAGACAATGCTGGCAAATCTAAGTGGGTCTGACAGCAATTGTGGAGCGAGAACAGAGCTAACGTTTCGAGTCTGGATTAATCTTCATCAAAATCAAAGCTGTATAGTTCCGAAAACTCATTGGAATAGTTCAAATGAAAGAACTCGCGAGGAGCTACTTCTGGTGGTCAGGAATCGATGCCCGGATCGAGGAAAAAGCAGGACTGTGCCAGTCACGTGCACAGGTAAGAAACGCACTGCCATTTTCCCCATTGCATGGGAGTGGCCGAACATGCCATGGCAATGTCTAAACATTGACTTTGCTGGCCCATACGAGTGGCACACGTTCATGGTTGTTGTGATACACACTCCAAATTGGCCTGAGGTGGTCCAAATTAAGTCAACAACTGTGGAACAAACCATCGAAAAGCTCAACGAGATCCACAATTCATAGCTCAGGAGTTTCAAGACTATGAAGACGAGTGGTATCCAACACATCAAATCAACACCTTACCACCCATCCATGAATGGTTTAGCCGAAAGGTTTTCCCTGTCCTTGAGGCACACACTGAAAGCCTCCAAGGCCCAAGGTTCAATAAATCGTTGAAAAGATAATTCCAAAAGGAGAGCAGCTTTACAACCAGTGAGAAGTGGGTTCCTGCAACTGTATTGGCTCAAACGGGCCCTGTCTCCTACACACAGAAAGTGAGATTGCCAAAGAACCCCCTGCTGCCACTAGTCTTGCTTCTGTAAAAGAGACTGAAATGTCTTCCACAGTAGAGTCATCCTCTGAAGACCTGGAGTGTATCTCTAAGGTCAAGTACAACCAAATCTCTGAAGTGTGCAGCCAACCAGAGCAAAATAACGCCCACCTGATTGTGTTTCTTATTAACTGGATTATTACAGTGCAATGATCCTTTGCCTGCCCTTACATATATGTTTTGATGACTATGTAGAGGTACTACGGTTAATTGTTGTTATGGGATCTTAGAAATAAAGGGGGAGGGGTGTTATATATTTGGGGCTGTTGTGTTGTTGCGTGGTCACTTTAAAAGCCTAGTCCTGTATATAGTTTGTGATCACAGTAAGAAGTCTTACAGCACCAGGTTGAAGTCCAACAGGTTTATTTCAAATCACTAGCCTTCGGAGCACTGCTCCTTCCTCAGGTGAATGAAGAAGGTAGGTTTGTGATGTCATTAGCTGCTTTGCAGGCTTGCCGTCAGTCTAGATCAAGCCTTTGTAGCTATTCAATAAACCTGCGTTATTTGCATTCAAACCCCACGAGCTACAACTTCATGTTCTTTTGTCCTGAGAAAGCAGAACTTAACTTCCTGCCCTTTGGAATAGTGCCATGGGATCTTTTACATCTACCGGAGGAGGCAGGCAGCGCCTCATGTCTTATCTGAAGGATGGCATGTCCAGCAGTGCATAACTCCCTCAAACTGCATTGGAACGTCAGCCTTGAAATGTTTGTTCCATGCTTGCCACGTGATACAAGAACCAACAATTTCTGACACAGAAGGTGAGTGTGTGGGCGGTATGGTGGTGAGTGTGTGGGCGGTATGGTGGTGAGTGTGTGGGCGGTATGGTGGTGAGTGTGTGGGCGGTATGGTGGTGAGTGTGTGGGTGGTATGGTGGTGAGTGTGTGGGCAGCATGGTGGTGAGTGTGTGGGCAGCATGGTGGTGAGTGTGTGGGCAGCATGGTGGTGAGTGTGTGGGCGGTATGGTGGTGAGTGTGTGGGCGGTATGGTGGTGAGTGTGTGGGCGGTATGGTGGTGAGTGTGTGGGCGGTATGGTGGTGAGTGTGTGGGCGGTATGGTGGTGAGTGTGTGGGCGGTATGGTGGTGAGTGTGTGGGCGGTATGGCGGATTTTCGGCGGGAGCAGGGACCTGTCGGGAAGGTGAGTGTAAATCTTTAAATTCACTTACTTTCCAGCAGGAGCGGCCTCTGGATTTTCGGCAGGAGCAGGGGGCTGTCGGGAAGGTGAGTACCTGTATATAAGTTGGGCGGTTGCTAAACCCGAGGCACGACACTTGTAGTGTCCCCCACCCTTCCACCTCCTCTAACCCAAGGGGTTGAGGGAATATCAGGTAAGCTCTTCCTTTCTTTTTCTTGTTTGTATCTAGAGGGGATGGCAGGGAAGGCAGTGCAATGTTCCTCCTGCAGGATGTTTGAGGTGAGGGACGCTCTGTGTCCCTGTTGATTTCATCTGTGGGAAGTGCACCCAACTCCAGCTCCTCAGAAACCGGGTTAGGGAACTGGAGCTGGATGAACATCAGATCATTCGGGAGGCAGAGGTGGTCATAGATAGAAGCTTCAGGGAGGTAGTTACACCAAAGAATAAAGAGAGATGGGTGACGGTGAGGGGGGCTGGGGGGAAGCAGTCAGTAAAGGGATCCCCTGTGGTCGTTCCCCTTAGTAACAGGTATACCGCTTTGGATACTGTTTGGGGGGGGGGGGGGGGGGGGACTTACCAGGGCTCAGCCATGGGGTACAGGTCTCTGGCACAGAGTCTGTCCCAGTTGCTCAGAAGGGAAGGTGGGGGGGGGGGGGGGGAGAAGAACATTAGTCATTGGAGACTCCATAGTTAGGGGGATAGATAGGAGATTCTGTGGGAACGAGAGAGACTCGCGGTTGGTGTGTTGCCTCCCAGGTGCCAGGGTCCGTGATGTCTCGGATTATGTTTTCGGGATCCTTAAGGGGAACCATTAAGAGCAGACCCAAGTCATGGGCCACATAGGTACCAACGACATAGGTAGGAAAAGGAATAGGGATGTAAGGCAGGAATTCAGGGAGCTAGGGTGGAAACTTAGATCCCGGACAAACAGAGTTATTATCTCTGGGTTGTTACCCGTGCCACGTGCTAGCGAGTCGAGGAATAGGGAGAGAGAGCAGTTGAACACGTGGCTGCAGGGATGGTGCAGGAGGGAGGGTTTCAGATTCCTGGATAATTGGGGCTCCTTCTGGGGTAGGTGGGACCTCTACAAACGGGATGGTCTACACCTGGACCAGAGGGGTACTAATATCCTGGGGGGGGGGTAGGGAATTGGGAACCTGAATTGTAGCTCCAGTACATAAGAGGTTGAGAGTAGTGAGGTCATGAGTAAGGTTTCAAAGTTGCAGGAGTGTACCGGCAGGAAGGAAGGTGGTTTAAAGTGCGTCTTATTTCAATGCCAGGAGCATCCGGAATAAGGTGGGTGAGCTTGCGGCATGGGTTGGTACCTGGGACTTCGATGTTGTGGCCATTTCGGAGACATGGATAGAGCAGAGAGAGGAATGGTTGTTGCAGGTGCCGGGGTTTAGATATTTCAGTTAGCTCAGTTTGTTGAAATCAGGTGTCAAGGGGCAGCAGGGTAGCATGGTGGTTAGCATAAATGCTTCACAGCTCCAGGGTCTCAGGTTCGATTCCCGGCTGGGTCACTGTCTGTGTGGAGTCTGCACGTCCTCCCCCTGTGTGCGTGGGTTTCCTCCTGGTCCTCCAGTTTCCTCCCACAGTCCAAAGATGTGCGGGTTAGGTGGATTGGCCATGCTAAATTGCCCGTAGTGTCCTGTTGGGTTACGGGTATAGGGTAGATATGTGGGTTTGAGTAGGGTGATCATGGCTCGGCACAACATTGAGGGCCGAAGGGCCTGTTCTGTGCTGTACTGTTCTATGTTCTATGTTCAAGGAACAGCCACTGCGTGTCCTTGATAAGTATGTGGGATTATATTCACTGGAATTCAGAAGGTAGGGAGGAAGTGGTCGAGCGAGGGAACCATAGTTTACTAAAGCAGTTGAAATACTTGTCAAGAGGAAGAAGGAGGCTTATAAGAACATAAGAACTAGGAGCAGAAGTAGACTGTCCGGCCCTTCGAGCCTGCTCCACGATTCTATAAGATCATGGCTGATCTATTCGTGGTCTCAGAACCACTTACCCGCATTCTCGCCATATCCCCTAATTCCTTTATTGTTCAAAAAAACATCTACCCTATCTTTAAATATATTCAATGAAGTAGCGTCTACTACTCCTTTCGGTAGGGAATTCCATACTTAGAAGTTCCTCCTTGATTCAGTCCTAAATTTGCCCCCCCCCTAATCTTGAGGCTATGCCCTCTTGTCCTACTTTCACCTACCAGTGGAAACATCCTTTCTACTTCTATCTTATCCATTCCCTTCAAAATGTTATATGTTTCTATTAGATCCCCCTCAACCTTCTGAATTCCAGTGAATATAATCCCAATCTACTCAGCCTCTCCTCATACGACAACCCCCTCAACTCCCGAATCAGCCTAGAGAACCTCCTCTGCACCCCCTCTAGTGCTAGCACATCCTTTCTCAAGTGTGGAGACCAAAACTGCACACAGTACTCCAGGCGTGGCCTCACCAGCACCTTGTACAACTGCAACATTACCTCTCTACTTTTAAACTCAATCCCCTTCGCAATGAAGGACAAAATTCCATTTGCCTTCCTAATTACTTGTTGCACCTGCAGACCAACCTTCTGTGACTCATGCACAAGTACACCCAGGTCCCTCTGCATAGCAGCATGCTGCAGCTTTTTACCATTTAAGTAATAATCCGTTCTATTGTTACTCCTACCAAAATGCACAACTTCACACTTATTGACATTATACTCCATCTGCCAGACCTTTGCCCACTCACTCAATGTGAAAATGTTCCTCTGTAAGGTTTTACAGTCCTCAGTACACTTTGCTCTGCCACACACCATCGTGTCATCTGCAAACTTGGATACCTTACACGTAGTTCCCAACTCCAAATTGTCTATATAAATTGTAAATAATTGTGGTCCCAACACCGATCCCTGAGGCACACCACTCGTCACTGATTGCCAGCCAGAATAGCACTCATTTATTCCCACTCTTTGTTTCCTGTTAGACAACCAATCCTCTATCCATGCTAGTACTCTACCCTTAACACCATGCATCCTTATCTTATGCAGCAGCCTCTTGTGCGGTACCTTGTCAAAGATCTTTTGGAAATCTAGGTACACCACATCCACTGTGTCCCCTTTGTCTACCTTGCTCGAAATGTCTTCATAGAATTCCAAGAGATTCGTCAAGCATGACCTGCCCTCCATGAATCCATGCTGCGTCTGTTCAATGGGACAATTTCTATCGAGGTGCCCTCCTATCTCTTTCTTGATAATAGACTCAAGCATCTTCCCCACGACAGAGGTTAAGCTAACCGGTCTATAATTCCCCATCTTTTGTCTACTTCCCTTTTTAAACAGTGTCGTCACATTTGCTGTTTTCCAATCCTCTGGGACTGCCCCAGTGTTCAGCGAATTTTGGAAAATTACCGCCAGTGCATCTGCTATTACTCCAGCCATCTCTTTCAGTACCCTGGGATGCATTCCATCAGGGCCAGGAGACTTATCTATCCTGAGCTCCATTAGCTTGCCCAACACTTGCTCTTTCGTGATAGTAATGGTTTCCAGGTCCTCGCCTACCTTCTTCTCTCGGTCAATTGCTGGCATGTTATTAGTGTCCTCCACTGTGAAGACCGATACAAAATATTTGTTCAATGCCTCCGCCATTTCATCATATCCCATAACTAAATGACCACTCTCATCCTCTAACGGACCAATGTTTACTTTAGCCACTCTTTTTTGTTTTATATAATTATAAAAACTTTTGCTATCTGTCCTTATATTCTGTGCCAGTTTTTTTTCGTGTTCTATCTTACTTTTCTTTATAGCTTTTTTCGTGGATTTCTGCTGACCTTTAAAGTTTTCCCAATTTTCTAGTTTCCTGCTGATCTTGGCCACTTTGTAAGCCTTCTCTTTCATGTTGACAGCCTCATGTATCTCCTTAGACAGAGGTAGATTACCTCTTTTCTTACAATTCTTCCTTCTCACTGGAATATACTTTTGTTGAGCACTATGAAAGATTTCTTTGAAAGTACTCCACTGCTCCTCAACTGTCCTACCATAAAATATTTCTTTCCAGTCTACTTTAGCGAGGTCCTTCCTCATTCTATCATCGTCCCCTTTGTTCAAGCATAGGACCCTGGTATTGGATTCTATCATTACACTCTCCATCTGTATACTAAATTCAACCATGCTGTGATCACTCCTCCCAAGAGGATCCCTAACGATGAGATCATTAATTATTCCTGCCTCATTACACAGGACCAGATCTAGGATAGCTTGCTCTCTCGTCGGTTCCATTGCATATTGTTCCAGAAAACTATCCCGGATACATTCAACGAACTCCTCTTCAAGGCTACCCTGACCGAGCTGATTTGACTAATCTATATGCAGATTAAAATCTCCCATGATAACTGCTGTACCCTTTTCACAGGCATTAGTTATCTCTTCATTTACTGCCCGTCCCAGTGTGATGCTATTGTTTGGTGGCCTATAGACTACACCTATCAGTGTCTTTTTCTTCTTAGAATTTCTAATTTCTACCCAAATGGAATCAACCTCATTCTCCATAGAACCTATATCATCCCTCAATGCCACCCTGATGTTGTCCTGGATTATTAATGCTACTCCACCTCCCTTACATACCTGTCTATCCCACCAAAACATCTGGTACCCCTGGATATTTAACTCCCAGTCGTGACCATCCTGCAACCATGACTCCATAATGGCTATCAAGTCATATTCATTCGCAATGATTTGTGCCGTTAAGTGTGATGGCAGCATGGCGGTGTGTGTGGGCAGCATGGCGGTGAGTATGTAGGCGGCATGGCGGGGTGTGTGTGGGCGGCATGGTGGTGAGTGTGTATGGGCGGTATGGCGGTGAGTGTGTGGGCAGCATGGAGGGGAGTGTGTGGGCAGCATGGCGGGGAGTGTGTGGGCAGCATGGCGGGGAGTGTGGGGGCAGCATGGCGGGGAGTGTGGGGGCAGCATGGCGGGGAGTGTGGGGGCAGCATGGCGGGGAGTGTGGGGGCAGCATGGCGGGGAGTGTGCGGGCAGCATGGCGGTGAGTGTGTGGGCAGCATGGCGGGGAGTGTGTGGGCAGCATGGCAGTGAGTGTGTGGGCAGCATGGCGGGGAGTGTGGGGGCAGCATGGCGGGGAGTGTGCGGGCAGCATGGCGGGGAGTGTGCGGGCAGCATGGCGGTGAGTGTACGGGCAGCATGGCGGGGAGTGTGTGGGCAGCATGGCGGTGAGTGTGTGTGGGCGGTATGGCGGTGAGTGTGTGGGCAGCATGGTGGGGAGTGTGTGGGCAGCATGGTGGGGAGTGTGTGGGCAGCATGGCGGGGAGTGTGTGGGCAGCATGGCGGGGAGTGTGTGGGCAGCATGGCGGGGAGTGTGGGGGCAGCATGGTGGGGAGTGTGGAGGCAGCATGGCGGGGAGTGTGTGGGCAGCATGGCGGGGAGTGTACGGGCAGCATGGCGGGGAGTGTGTGGGCAGCATGGTGGGGAGTGTGGAGGCAGCATGGCGGGGAGTGTGGGGGCAGCATGGCGGGGAGTGTACGGGCAGCATGGCGGGGAGTGTGGGGGCAGCATGGTGGGGAGTGTGGAGGCAGCATGGCGGGGAGTGTACGGGCAGCATGGTGGGGAGTGTATGGGCAGCATGGTGGGGAGTGTGGGGGCAGCATGGCGGGGAGTGTGGGGCAGCATGGCGGGTGAGTGTACGGGCAGCATGGGGGGGGAGTGGTGGGCAGCATGGCGGGAGTGTGTGTGGGCGGTTATGGCGGTGAGTGTGTGGGCAGCATGGCGGGGAGTGTGGGCAGCATGGCGGGAGTGGCGGGGAGTGTGTGGCAGCATGGGGGGGAGTGTGGAGGGCAGCATGGCGGGAGGAGTGTGGGGGCAGCATGGGGGGAGTGTACGGCAGCATGGCGGGGAGTGTGGGGGCAGCATGGTGGGGAGTGTGGAGCAGCATGGCGGGGAGTGTACGGGCAGCATGGTGGGAGGTGTATGGGCAGCATGGCGGGGAGTGTGTGGGGGCAGCATGGCGGGGAGTGTGGGGGCAGCATGGCGGTGAGTGTACGGGCAATGGGGGGAGTGTGTGGGTACGCATGGCGGGGAGTGTGTGGGCAGCATGGCGGGGAGTGTACGGGCAGCATGGCGGGGAGTGTGCGGGCAGCATGGCGGTGAGTGTGCGGGCAGCATGGCGGGGAGTGTGTGGGCAGCATGGCGGGGAGTGTACGGGCAGCATGGCGGGGAGTGTACGGGCAGCATGGCGGGGAGTGTACGGGAAGCATGGCGGTGAGTGTGTGGGCAGCATGGCGGGTAGTGTACGGGCAGCATGGCGGGTAGTGTACGGGCAGCATGGCGGGTAGTGTACGTGCAGCATGGCGGGGAGTGTCCGGGCAGCATGGCGGTGAGTGTACGGGCAGCATGGCGGGGAGTGTGTGGGCAGCATGGCGGGGAGTGTGTGGGCAGCATGGCGGGGAGTGTGTGGGCAGCATGGCGGGGAGTGTGTGGGCAGCATGGCGGGGAGTGTGTGGGCAGCATGGCGGGGAGTGTGTGGGCGGCATGGCGGGGAGTGTACGGGCAGCATGGCGGGGAGTTGTGGGGCAGCATGGCGGTGAGTGTCCGGCCAGCATGGCGGGGAGTGTGGGGGCAGCATGGCGGGGAGTGTGGGGGCAGCATGGCGGGGAGTGTACGGGCAGCATGGCGGGGAGTGTGGGGGCAGCATGGCGGGGAGTGTGGGGGCAGCATGGCGGGGAGTGTGGGGGCAGCATGGCGGGGAGTGTACGGGCAGCATGGCAGTGAGTGTGGGGGCAGCATGGCAGTGAGTGTGGGGGCAGCATGGCGGGGAGTGTCCGGCCAGCATGGCGGGGAGTGTACGGGCAGCATGGCGGGGAGTGTGGGGGCAGCATGGCGGGGAGTGTACGGGCAGCATGGCGGGGAGTGTGGGGGCAGCATGGCGGTGAGTGTACGGGCAGCATGGCGGGGAGTGTACGGGCAGCATGGCGGGGAGTGTGGGGGCAGCATGGCGGGGAGTGTGGGGGCAGCATGGCGGGGAGTGTGGGGCAGCATGGCGGGGAGTGTGGGGGCAGCATGGCGGGGAGTGTACGGGCAGCATGGCGGGGAGTGTACGGGCAGCATGGCGGGGAGTGTGTGGGCAGCATGGCGGGGAGTGTGCGTGGGCAGCATGGCGGGTGAGTGTGTGTGGGCGGTATGGCGGTGAGTGTGGGGCAGCATGGCGGGGAGTGTGCGGGCAGCATGGCGGGGAGTGTGGGGGCAGCATGGCGGGGAGTGTGGGGCAGCATGGCGGGGAGTGTGGGGGCAGCATGGCGGGGAGTGTGGGGGCAGCATGGCGGGGAGTGTGTGGGCAGCATGGCGGGGAGTGTGTGGGCAGCATGGCGGGGAGTGTGTGGGCAGCATGGCGGGGAGTGTACGGGCAGCATGGCGGGGAGTGTGTGGGCAGCATGGCGGGGAGTGTGCGGGCAGCATGGCGGGGAGTGTGCGGGCAGCATGGCGGGGAGTGTGTGGGCAGCATGGCGGGGAGTGTGTGGGCAGCATGGCAGGGAGTGTGTGGGCAGCATGGCGGGGAGTGTGTGGGCAGCATGGCGGGGTGTGTGGGCAGCATGGCGGGGAGTGTATGGGCAGCATGGTGGGGAGTGTGGGGGCAGCATGGCGGGAGTGTCCGGGCAGCATGGCGGGAGTGTGTGGGCTGCATGGCGGGGAGTGTGGGGGCAGCATGGCGGGGAGTGTATGGGCAGCATGGCGGGGAGTGTGGGGGCAGCATGGCGGTGAGTGTGTGGGCAGCATGGCGGGGTGTGTATGGGTGGCACGGCGGGGAGTGTGGGGGCAGCATGGCGGGGAGTGTGTGGGCAGCATGGCGGGGAGTGTACGGGCAGCATGGCGGGGTGTGTGTGGGCAGCATGGCGGTGAGTGTGTGTGGCAGCATGGCGGGGAGTGTGGGGGGCAGCATGGCGGGGAGTGTGGGGGCAGCATGGCGGGGAGTGTGGGGGGCAGCATGGCGGGAGTGTGGGGGGCAGCATGGCGGGGAGTGTGGGGGCAGCATGGCGGGGAGTGTGTGGGCAGCATGGTGGGGAGTGTCCGGGCAGCATGGCGGTGAGTGTGGGGGCAGCATGGCGGGGAGTGTGGGGGCAGCATGGCGGGGAGTGTGAGGGCAGCATGGCGGGGGAGGGTCGGGCAACATGGCGGGGAGTGTACGGGCAGCATGGCGGGGAGTGTGTGGGCAGCATGGCGGGGAGTGTGTGGGCAGCATGGCGGGGTGGGTACGGGCAGCATGGCGGGGGTGTGTGGGCAGCATGGCGGGGAGTGTGGGGGCAGCATGGCGGTGCAGCGGGGAGTGTGTGGGCAGCATGGCGGGAGTGTGGGGGCAGCATGGCGGGGAGTGTGGGGGCAGCATGGCGGGGAGTGTGTGGGCAGCATGGCGGGGTGGGTACGGGCAGCATGGGGGAGTGTGTGGGCAGCATGGCGGGGAGTGTGGGGGCAGCATGGCGGGGAGTGTGTGGGCAGCATGGCGGGGTGGGTACGGGCAGCATGGCGGGGAGTGTACGGGCAGCATGGCGGGGAGTGTACGGGCAGCATGGCGGGGAGTGTACGGGCAGCATGGCGGGGAGTGTACGGGCAGCATGGCGGGGAGTGTACGGGCAGCATGGCGGGGAGTGTACGGGCAGCATGGCGGTGCAGCGGGGAGTGTACGGGCAGCATGGCGGGGAGTGTACGGGCAGCATGGCGGGGAGTGTAAGGGCAGCATGGCGGGGAGTGTGGGGGCAGCATGGCGGGGAGTGTACGGGCAGCATGGCGGTGAGTGTGTGGGCAGCATGGCGGTGAGTGTG